>NC_065451.1:76582881-76878905 GCF_917563875.1 Diabrotica virgifera virgifera
TTTGAAACTGTTCATTAAAAGAATGATTATGATCTAGAAGATGAAGTGCATATGTAGAAGTGTCTGTTTTTCTATTGTTGAAAGCCCTTTTGTTTTCTGCTATCCTTTTGTCAAAAGTTCTGCCAGTTTGACCGATGTAAGTTTTCGGACAGTCACCACAAGTTAGTTTGTAAACACCACTCTGTAGTTGTTTTCTCTTTCGGCTCTTATTGTTCTTAATATATTTGCTTAAGTTGTTGTTAGTTCTGAAAGCTGGTGTTATTCCTTTCTTTTTTATGTATCTGGCTATTTTTGTTGTTATCTTGCCAGTATATGTGATAGAGCAGAAGGTATTGGATTCTTTCAGTGGTGGTGGATAAACTAATTTCAGGGCTTTCTTATGGAGTTTTTGGTTTAAATTTTTGTTAAGTGTTTGTTCGTTATAGCCATTGTTTACTGCTATTTGTTTAATGATGTTCAGTTCTATCTCGAAGTTACTTTTTGACATGGGAATTTCTGTCAGTCTATGTATCATGCTATGGTAGGCTGCTAGTTTTTGTTGTGTAGGATGGGATGATGAATTGTGTATAGTTGTGTCAGTATAGGTAGGTTTATGATATACGGAGAACTCATGTTCGTTGTGTAGTCTGGTAATTGTTACGTCTAGAAAGTTTATGGTCTTATTCTGTTTTGTTTCTATTGTGAACTCAATATACGTATAGATGTAACAATTACCAGACTACACAACAAACATGAGTTCTTCGTATATCATAAACCTACCCATACTGACACAACTATACACAATTCATCATCCCATCCTCCACAACACAAACTAGCAGCCTACCATAGCATGATACATAGACTGACAGAAATTCCCATGTCAAAAAGTAACTTCGAGATAGAACTGAACATCATTAAACAAATAGCAGTAAACAATGGCTATAACGAACAAACAATTAACAAAATTTTAAACCAAAATCTCCATAAGAAAGCCTTGAAATTAGTCTATCCACCTCCACAGAAAGAACCCAGAAAAAACAAAAATAGCCAGATACATATAAAAAGAAAGGAATAACACCAGCTTTCAGAACTAACAACAACTTAAGCAAATATATTAACAACAATAAGAGCCGAAAGAGAAAACAACTACAGAGTGGTTTTTACAAATTAACTTGTGGTGACGGTCCGAAAACTTACATCGGTCAAACTGGCAGAACTTTTGACAAACGGATAGCAGAACACAAACGGGCTTTCAACAATAGAAAAACAAACACTTCTACATACGCACTTCACCTTCTAGATCATAATCATTCTTTTAATGAACAGTTTCAAATTCTGCATCTTCAAAATAAAGGCCTTAAGCTATCTTTATTAGAATCTGTGGAAATTAATAAATTGAAAAATACAGACATAATTCTGAATGACCAACTCGAGACAAACAGCTCCCCACTCGTCAACCTCTTCAGTTTAAGACTTTAAATAGGCAAACCATTGTAAACTAAATCACTTGAGAAAGGCACTCTGCCGAAACAGCTGTAGTCACATAGTTGTAATAAATTTTGTGGAAGTATAGAAAACAAACGTTTTCATTGTTTTATTGTTAGATAAAATGAACTTCCATCAAGTAACGGTAGAATCCATCAATTATAATAAAATTTGTTGAAACTTGTTATTTTGAGGTTTTAAGGTTACTGAAAGTTTTAATCATATACTCGAGGTTCTGATATCTTTATAATAAAAACATATACAAAAAATTCGATTTTTTTTTTCATAATTCACGATCTGAATTAAGTTTAGAACATTTACCATCGGTTCAAGATAATGTTATCTTGCTACATTCAATGACTGGTATGCAATCGGTTTCATAAGGATCCGTCTTATTTTAGAAAAGTTAGAGGTGTAATGCTTTATTTCCTCAATATTCAAATTGTAGATACAAAACACCTGTCAGAAACTAACTACACTGACCGACACAAAATTCCGCCACCCAAATATTTTGATTAAATTTGACAATCTGTAATTTTCTTATTTGTAAAATTTTTTGCTTATATGGCATTATACGGGGGTAAATGGAAGCGTTGTATTTTCTCCTAATTTAAAAAAATTCTGTGGAAAAATTGGAGGGCTGATTTTGTTTCATACTCTTTTTGTATTATCCAAAAGGTATCATTAAGGTTTTGTTTTTTGAATTATCCGAATATCTCTTTTCTTGTAAGAGCTGTAAATAAAAACATTGCTTTGAAGGTTCTTTTAATTAAAAATTTCAAACACACTGAAATTAAAAAAAAAACAAAACAAAATTAAAAACAAAACAATTCAATAGCGGGTACATCCACTTCTTGCAGCAACGACTGCTCTCAATCTGTTTGGCATCGAATAAATATATGTGTTATCCTTGCCTGGGGAATAGCTCGCTATTCCTCTACCAGAGCCATGACTGTATCAATTTCTCTGGAGGCCTAGGATGACGGCGAATAGCTTCCTTTAATTCATCCCATAAATGATCAATAGGATTGAGATCTGGGCTGCATGCGGGCCATTCTAATCTGATAAATCCAACCTCTATTTTATGAATTGGAAAAGACTGCAAGACTTGTACACACTTCTAAATAGGTCAAAACGGCAAACAGGTGTATGTTTTCAAAAAAACTTTTGATAGTGTGTAAAAAATATTTTATTATCAGCTAAGTACTTCCGACACATAACGTGTCATCATCAGAGCTTCCTAAAAGGACATATTTAAGATAAGATTTTTTAATATAAAAAATAAGTGAAACACTTACGTCCTCTTATAAAACCTTCATAGAAGAGCAACTGCTAAACAACACAATAAAAAACATGGATACTGGGCAAAAGCCACAGATATAGGGTATAATAACCCTTTTAAAGTGAATAAAATCACATCTAAATTCTTTTATTAATTAGTAAGACAACATGGCTGAGTCAAACCATTTTGAGCCCACGTGAACAGCAGATCAGCTGAGGAAGACTGTCATTTATTAAAATGATAAAGAAGTAACTACAATCTTATGCGACCTCTATGTTCATAAATATTAATTAAAAATTGAAAATGACTAAAAAGCCATGTATAGGTTAAATGAAATTAAAGTTAAGATACTAAATTTCAAAGTTAAATTTTCAAAAAAAAAATTTTTCCATTATTACTATTGAAGTGAAATGTTAACGTGTATATTAAAAGTTATCAAAATTCTTCCAAAAAACAAAACTGTTATAGTTTGACCAAGTGTAGAAGAAGTTAGATGAAATCATACCTAGGAGAAATATCATTTGATAAGCTCAGAGTTCGAAAGCTGTTATTAAAATTAAAAATCTTATTGATTAAATCCGACAAATAACAAATATTTACTTGTTTACAAATATGTAAACAATGAACGAAAACTCAAGAATACCTAAAAGTAATGTTCAAAAAACTTTCATAAATTGTTGGGTATACTGTATACTAAACCAAAATTACTAAAGAAATTTCTTAAAAATAGGATCAAATTTACAATTTAATTGAATCTGGGTATTAACACAGTTTTGAGGGTTTCTTTTCATTTCTCTACTTATTTCTAGATCTTCTAGTAGATTCATTTTGGTATAGTTATTATAAGGTATGTTGTGTAATATCCTACTATCTCTTTGTGGACTAAAGCTATGTTTCGATGCATGTAAATGATGACCAAAGCTAGATTTATCAATCTTTGACATATGCTCTTTGATACGAGCATCCAAAGGTCGCATCGTTCTACCCACGTAGGTCACAGGGCATTCACCACATGACAATTTATAAATGCCACTTTTTGAAGTTTTTGAAGTTATACTTCTTTAGGCGCGATTGAGATTGAGGGTGAATTTATATTGATCTGCGCGCATGCGCACACCGACAGTATGGTATTAGTCTTTATACGGGCTCTGATTGAGTGTTGAAATGATCTGTCAATAATAAATAATTGTTCAATATGAAGGTAGTAAACAAATGTATAATATATTAGTTTTATTGTTGTGAGGACAGAAACAAAAAAGTTTATAATTGTAGTGACATTTAAATAGTTTTTAAAAGCAACAGGTACGTAATAATTGTAAATGTATCATAGGTACCTACCTATTTGAACCTACCAAAATACATAGTATGTAATACTTTTATTTACATAATTTGATTACCATCAAAATTTTTATCAATGTTCACCTAATATATTGTTTTCTTACTCTATGTTTTGTTGTATTTTTTCAATTCTAAACCATTTCAATTCAAAATCAAAATAATTTAATTTAATTCAAAAATGTCAAAAGCTTAATCCGTTTAGTTAGTCGATCTTCGCACATAATGACACATTGTCTCCGTGGCGAAGCGTTTAAGGCGAATGAACCCCAATATACCAACCGCACTGATAGCTGGTTCTAATCCCAATAAAAACTTTTTTCTACGACCGTTTAATAACATGCTCATTATTCGCTATTTTTTCATATATAATAGCACCCATTACTGTACCCGTGAGTAATAATTCATTACTCACGGGCTGAAGTTATTCACGGGTCATTACTCACGAGCTGAAGTTAGATTCAAGTGACGCATGCCACTTTTAATATTAATCGTATATACTCTGCACATAAAATTACTTAAAGTTGTTTATTTAATACAATAATTATTGTAATTTATATCAATAATTAACTTCGGAAAAATTTTAAAGGAATTTTAACTGTAACAATGTCAGTATATTTTTTATGTTTATCTTGTTTACTAAAAATTTTGACGTTTATCATTTATTTTAGTGACAGTGACATTAGCTAATTTTGTTGATGTGGAATTTATAACTAATATTGTGTTTATTTTTCAAGCTATATTGTGTTAAATATGTTATAACATATTATGTATAGTTATATTATTATATTATATATAGTTAAATGTAAATATACTGTTGTGATCTGCTTCTTATTAATTTTATATTGATTATTATTTATTTAATTAATCATTTAATTGTCGCAAATCATATATCAAAATTGAATAAAAAATCTCAGGGTGCCTTTTAATATATAAAAAAACAAATTATCTTACGTTATTATTTATCTTCTCTCGTGGGTTCAGTATCTCTGAGTTGATCCTAATCGGGATAAAATAGGGAAAGAAAATAAAGCAAACTATTAAAATAAAAATACAGAATTGTCTTTTATTTATCAAATTAATACTCTGAAAACTATCGAATCTAAAAAACCTGTGGACACAGATGTCCGAATGAAATTTATACCACTTAAAGTTATTATCTTTACAAAAAAAACAATTTGTCGGTTTGTTCCCGATGACTTTGGTAAAACAAACTAAACCAAACAAATTTATGTATTCGCAAGGTTACCTATATTTACTATTTATATTTTGAAATATTGGAACTTTAATTCATATGCTTTTTACTCAAAAATTTATTTCCCGAACATAAAATCTCTTTCACATAAATTGACTGACCTTTTGCTTCCCTCACTCGGATGTCTTCTCGTGACCCCAAACAGCTCTCCCTCGTTGATTATGTTAAAGGCTACTCATCAAAGCATCTCTCCGATGTCCAGCTTCAAAACTGTCAGCATACCAGCACTAATTCTTCAACAAACCGTGTTTCTTTGACACGTTCTCGATTCAAACAAAACTCCAAAAATTCTCTGCTCTCCTTCTCACAATACTACAGAATCAAAGAGGTATTTCGTCTCGATTTGATCTGTCGCTCGTTCCACTTTTCAACACTATTCTCCACTATCAACCAGCCACTGATATATGCTAACTATCTACTCCACTTAACACGTCGAAAACCGCTTCTTCTCGCTGCCAACAACATAATGAATAATTTTTTAACCTCTCTCAATCATCCAATCCATCTTTTCCCCTTCCACATTCCAAGAATCAGAACATTGACTTTTCCATTTGACAAACAACAGTCACCCTCAAATCTGTTCCGACAATCCTAATTACTTTCGGAGAAACTCTCCCACATATACTCGTATTGAAATGAAGATATTAAAATTCCAACTTTCTTTTCAATTATGAATTTCGAGAAATATTGATAATTACCTATACAGTAAACAATTTTTTTCCATTTTAAATCTAAATACATAGTTCTTTTCACTTTAATTATTTACAAAAGTCTTTAATGGTTCCGCGGAAAGCTCGTTAAAAGAGAAATCTATTTACATCCTACCTAAATTCTAATAAATTTTAAAACAGCTCAATATACAGGGTGTATCAAATTTATGTGCCCGCGTTATTAAAAAAATTTAATTTAATTTTTATTTTGCTTTTGATTGATAAAATGCAAACACAATAATTCATTATAACTATTGAAATACGTCCACTGACAACAGCCATTTCCTATTTATTAGATTATAATTGACAGTAGGTACAAATTTAAGCTTATAATTTTTCGGAAACGAATAGAACTTATATTCACTATTTCTAGTTGTATTTTTACAATAAATAGATAATAATTTGGTAATGGTAGGCAACCAATTCTTCAGCCTCGTACTAGAGGTACTTAAATAACATTTAGATGTTCTTGTAAATTATTATAATTTAAATCTCGAGCGTTTGATAAATAAATTTTTACTAATTAAAATAAAAAAAGGTCGTAGAAAAAGTATAGTATTCTACTCGCATGTAATGGCTATTACTCACTCTGATGAATTACGACACTCGCCTACGGCTCGCAAACTTCATCATCGTGAGTAATAGCCATCATTACATGCTCGTTTAATAATATACTATTATTTTTTTTATACATTTTATGATTGCAAGTATATTTATTATATAATTTTATTTTCAGAAAATACGTATTTAGTTAAAAATTTTTCCGACAATTAATGTTCAGAAATCATTTGTGGCATTTGTGTTTGTGTGTGTTTTATTCTTTTATTATTTTAATTTTTGGCACTGTTTTAATAAAAATGTTTGGGAAGTAGTAAGTATAAATTAGTTTAATATTTAAATAAAATATAAATAAAAAGTATGTTAATTTCGTTTAAATCATATAATAGAAGTATAACTTCTTACGTGCGTACAAAGTACACACACATTCTTTTTTTAATTTTGTCTTTAGTATGCGAAAAAATTGACTTGATGTTATCTTTGCATTTAAATGAAAGTTTTAAGTTAGGAATGTTATTTAAGATTTTTGCTATATTGTCTGAAGGATAACCTATGTATGATATAGATCTATACATAACTGCTGAGTTGGAGTTGTCCGGGGTCGCAATATAAGCTAGAGATCTGTTTCTTTTATTCTTAATTTGTTGAGAATGTTATCAACCAAAGTAGGGGAGTAACCGTTACTATGTGCAAGTTGTTTAATAATATCCAATTCAGAAGAAAAATTTGTATCTGATAATGGTAAGCTAAGTAAACGATGGATATAGCAATAAAAAGAAGACATCTTCTGTTGAAAAGGATGATTCGAAGATCTAGGGATAGTATGGTCTGTCTGAGTTGGTTTTCTAAAGACTGAAAAACTTAAATTGTTCTCTATTCTAGTTAATGTTAAGTCTAGAAAATTAATAGAATTGTTAGACTCTGTTTCTAAAGTGAAAGTTATGGCTGGATATAAATTATTGAGTGAAACTAGAATATTTTCTGCATCTGAGGAATTTTCATCTATAATAGCTAACACATCATCCACATATCTAAACCAATACAAGATTTTTTGTAAAGGATTGTGATTTGAAGAATTATTATCAAAGATATTAATCTCAAGGTTGTTAAGGAACAGATCTGCTAGAAAAGGTGATAATGGATTTCCCATTGCAAGGCCTTGTGCCTGTCTATAAATAATGTTGTTAAAAGAAAAGAAATCTTGTGATAAACAAATTTTAAGTAAACAAATTTTAAGGTTTACTTAAAATTTGTTTATCACAAGATTTCTTTTCTTTTAACAACATTATTTATAGACAGGCACAAGGCCTTGCAATGGGAAATCCATTATCACCTTTTCTAGCAGATCTGTTCCTTAACAACCTTGAGATTAATATCTTTGATAATAATTCTTCAAATTACAATCCTTTACAAAAAATCTTGTATTGGTTTAGATATGTGGATGATGTGTTAGCTATTATAGATGAAAATTCCTCAGATGCAGAAAATATTCTAGTTTCACTCAATAATTTACATCCAGCCATAACTTTCACTTTAGAAACAGAGTTTAACAATTCTATTAATTTTCTAGACTTAACATTAACTAGAATAGAGAACAATTTAAGTTTTTCAGTCTTTAGAAAACCAACTCAGATTGACCATACTATCCCTAGATCTTCGAATCATCCTTTTCAACAGAAGATGTCTTCTTTTTATTGCTATATCCATCGTTTACTTAGCTTACCATTATCAGATACAAATTTTTCTTCTGAATTGGATATTATTAAACAACTTGCACATAGTAACGGTTACTCCCCTACTTTGGTTGATAACATTCTCAACAAATTAAGAATAAAAGAAACAGATCTCTAGCTTATATTGCGACCCCGGACAACTCCAACTCAGCAGTTATGTATAGATCTATATCATACATAGGTTATCCTTCAGACAATATAGCAAAAATCTTAAATAACATTCCTAACTTAAAACTTTCATTTAAATGCAAAGATAACATCAAGTCAATTTTTTCGCATACTAAAGACAAAATTAAAAAAAGAATGTGTGTGTACTTTGTACGCACGTAAGAAGTTATACTTCTATTATATGATTTAAACGAAATTAACATACTTTTTATTTATATTCTATTTAAATATTATACTACTTCCCAAACATTTTTATTAAAACAGTGCCAAAAATTAAAATAATAAAAGAATAAAACACACACAAACACAAATGCCACAAATGATTTCTGAACATTAATTGTCGGAAAATTTTTTAACTAAATACGTATTTTCTGAAAATAAAATTATATAATAAATATACTTACAATCATAAAATGTACAAAAAAAATAATAGTATATTATTAAACGAGCATGTAATGATGGCTATTACTCACGATGATGAAGTTTGCGAGCCGTAGGCGAGTGTCGTAATTCATCAGAGTGAGTAATAGCCATTACATGCGAGTAGAATACTATAATCTAACTTGAATCTAACTTCAGCTCGTGAGTAATGACCCGTGAATAACTTCAGCCCGTGAGCAATGAATTATTACTCACGGGTACAGTAATGGGTGCTATTATATATGAGAAAATAGCGAATAATGAGCATGTTATTAAACGGTCGTAGAAAAATTTTTTATTGGGATTCGAACCAGCTATTAGTGCGGTTGGTATATTGGGGTTCATTCGCCTTAAACGCTTCGCCACGGAGACAATGTGTCATTATGTGCGAAGATCGACTAACTAAACGGATTAAGCTTTTGACATTTTGAATTAAATTAAATTATTTTGATTTTGAATTGAAATGATTTAGAATTGAAAAAATAGAACAAAACATAGAGTAAGAAAACAGTATATTAGGTGAACATTGATAAAAATTTTGATGGTAATCAAATTATGTAAATTAAAGTATTACATACTATGTATTTTGGTAGGTTCAAATAGGTAGGTACCTATGATACATTTACAATTATTACGTACCTGTTGCTTTTAAAAACTATTTAAATGTCACTACAATTATAAACTTTTTTGTTTCTGTCCTCACAACAATAAAACTAATATATTATACATTTGTTTACCTTCATATTGAACAATTATTTATTATTGACAGATCATTTCAACACTCAATCAGAGCCCGTATAACGACTAATACCATACTGTCGGTGTGCGCATGCGCGCAGATCAATATAAATTCACCCTCAATCTCAATCGCGTCTAAATAAGTATAACTTCAAAAACTTCAAAAAGTGGCATTTATAAATTGTCATATGGTGAATGCCCTGTGACCTACGTGGGTAGAACGATGCGACCTTTGGATACTCGTATCAAAGAGCATATGTCAAAGATTGATAAATCTAGCTTTGGTCATCATTTACATGCATCGAAACATAGCTTTAGTCCACAAAGAGATAGTAGGATCTTACACAACATACCTTATAATAACTATACCAAAATGAATCTACTAGAAGATCTAGAAATAAGTAGAGAAATGAAAAGAAACCCTCAAAACTGTGTTAATACCCAGATTCAATTAAATTGTAAATTTGATCCTATTTTTAAGAAATTTCTTTAGTAATTTTGGTTTAGTATACAGTATACCCAACAATTTGTGAAAGTTTTTTGAACATTACTTTTAGGTATTCTTGAGTTTTCGTTCATTGTTTACATATTTGTAAACAAGTAAATATTTGTTATTTGTCTGATTTAATCAATAAGATTTTTAATTTTAATAACAGCTTTCGAACTCTGAGCTTATCAAATGATATTTCTCCTAGGTATGATTTCATCTAACTTCTTCTACACTTGGTCAAATTATAACAGTTTTGTTCTTTGGAAGAATTTTGATAACTTTTAATATACACGTTAACATTTCACTTAATGTTGTTCTGAAGTTATTTTCTTGTGGCATTTTTATAATCAAGTATATTCAAATGGGAAATAAGTCACAATTTTACCTAAAAATGATTTTATTAACGTTTCGACGCCCAAGTCGGGTGTCGTTGTCAAAATACAAAATAATACTAAATAAACAAAAATGGTGTTGCTTAGTAAAAAATTCTTCTAATAATTTATTTAATCTGACTCATTTATATCGGCAATTCAGACACGTATTATACATTTTAAAGTAGACGACTTTAAAATGATATTGCCAATATTGATGAGTTGCGTTCCTGGGACGACTTTACTAAAAGATAGTTCATTCGATTACATGAAATCAATCCCAACTCAAGAATATCCGCCACAAAAAATCATAGCATGTGATCTGTCTTTAAAAAGACAACCAAATGCAACGGTGGCACTGAAATTCTCGCGTTAGAGATTCCATAGTAAATCATGAGGGAAAACCAGGAAAAACCTCGTGATACTATCCCGACATCGTAAGTATTTGGGTTTACATTTAGTTTATTCTCAAAAATAATACCAAATTCTGACTTGATATTTTAAATTTTAAATAATACTAAAATACTAAATATGTACTAACTCGATATGTTACTGATTTACTAATTGTGGTATTTTCTTTCTATTGACTTCCTCCTTTAATATGGGTAACCACATCCTACTGCATTCTACCGAGGAATTTGCGACACAATTGGTTTCATTTAGCATAATTAGAGCCGCTTCTTTGATTTTTCTATTTTTACTATCTGCTTCTTTTAGGACTATACTTGAATCTCTCCACTGAACTCTATGTTCATTATCCCATGCGTGTTGACATATTTGAGATCTATCAAATTCTCTATTTTTTTATATAGGACTGATGTTCATTTACTCTAACTTGAATTTCAGTGCCACCGTTGCATTTGGTTGTCTTTTTAAAGACAGATCACATGCTATGATTTTTTGTGGCGGATATTCTTGAGTTGGGATTGATTTCATGTAATCGAATGAACTATCTTTTAGTAAAGTCCTCCCAGGAACGCAACTCATCAATATTGGCAATATCATTTTAAAGTCGTCTACTTTAAAATGTATAATACGTGTCTGAATTGCCGATATAAATGAGTCAGATTAAATAAATTATTAGAAGAATTTTTTACTAAGCAACACCATTTTTGTTTATTTAGTATTATTTTGTATTTTGACAACGACACCCGACTTGGGCGTCGAAAGGTTAATAAAATCATTTTTAGGTAAAATTGTGGCTTATTTCCCATTTGAATATACTTGAACATTTCACTTCAATAGTAATAATGGAAAAAATTTTTTTTGAAAATTTAACTTTAAAATTTGGTATCTTAACTTTAATTTCATTTAACCTACACATGGCTTTTTAGTCATTTTCAATTTTTAATTAATATTTATGAACATAGAGGTCGCATAAGATTGTAGTTCCTTCTTTATCATTTTAATAAATGACAATCTTCCTCAGCTGATCTGCTGTTCACGTGGGCTCAAAATGGTTTGACTCAGCCATGTTGTCTTACTAATTAATAAAAGAATTTAGATGTGATTTTATTCACTTTAAAAGGGTTATTATACCCTATATCTGTGGCTTTTGCCCAGTATCCATGTTTTTTATTGTGTTGTTTAGCAATTGCTCTTCTATGAAGGTTTTATAAGAGGACGTAAGTGTTCCACTTATTTTTTATATTAAAAAATCTTATCTTAAATATGTCCTTTTAGGAAGCTCTGATGATGACACGTTATGTGTCGAAAGTACTTAGCTGATAATAAAATATTTTTTACACACTATCAAAAGTTTTTTTGAAAACATACACCTGTTTGCCGTTTTGATCTATTTTATGAGTCCATCAGTGTTTTTATTTACAAAAAATGGTATAGTTCTTACAAGAAAAGAGATATTCGGATAATACAAAAAACAGAATTTTGGTGACACATCCAGGATAATATAACGGGACTATAAAACAAAATCAGCTCTTCCATTTTTCCACAGAATTTTTTAAAGTTAGGAGCAAATACAGCGCTTTCATTCACCCCTGTATACGGTCATATCAATACACAAACGATACACATATAATGCCAAACGATATCAATACATGTAATACCTACAAACTGTTGTGAGAATCTTAAAAATCAGAGCGCAAATAATAAATTTATAAATTGTCAAACTGAATCAAAAATTTTGGGCGGCGGAATTTTGTGCCGGTGCATGTATAACCAGCTTAACCAATTAAAAGATGAAGTAGTTTTCAATCCTAATAGCAATATTAATAATATTTAAAAATATTAAAATATTACTAAAAGATTTTTTAAATTGAAAACTTATTGGTCCATTTCCTTGGTAACACCTCCATGGCTTCTAAAATTTGCAAGCCAGATGGATGCTGAAGCGAAAAAGACAAGAGGGAATTTAAAAACTTACAATTCACGACCCTGTCTGTTCAGCTGGTAAATTTCAACAGAAAATGGACCTAGTTACTCAAAGAAGTAATAGAGATGTATGAAGTCAAACTAGTTTGATTTTATTCAACAAACTTGACTTGACTTGAAAACCAAACTTTTTTTGTAAAAAAGTTTGACTTGACTTGATTTCAACATCTTTCGGTTTGACTTGAAATCAAACTTCTTCAAACAGTTTGAAGTTTGAATATCATATTGCGTAACGTGTTTATTTCCAATTCTAATTGAGAGCGTACCGACTTTTGTTTTGACTTATTTGGATAGGTCTGAAGCTGCTACTCCGCAAATTGGTTTGTAGTTCATATTATTAAGAAGTATATTTAAAAGAAGTATATTAAGAAGTAGTCGGTCTTGACGGTCCAGTTAGCTGGGGCTCAGTCGATCGACAAGTTTAGTGGATTTGCGATTTGCGGTCGCTGGTTCGAGCCTCAGCTAGGTCATGAAATTTATAAAAGGCCAACGCCGTAGTATAAAACTCAATAGAGTCTACGGCTTGGTCTGGAATAAACTGGCGTCTGATCGGCCTATGGAGGAGCGGTACGGGAAGGGATAAGGGCTTCCGGCTTGGTGATACTCCTCCATAGATCCCTACCGAAGGGCGTTGACGCCTAAGAACGGTGTATACATACATATTAAGAAGTATATTGGCTTGTTTATTAAATTCGTTTTGAAGTGTGTGCTTTGTGAAGTAATATCTGAACCTGAATATTTTTTGGCTCAGAATAAGTACCAGATCAAATTGAATCTGATTTTGAAGGTATTCCCAGTGCAAAAATTAACAGAAAAAAATCTGCATACTTGTATTATGTAAAAATAAAGAACAGCGTTATAAAATGGCAAATAGTGAACTAATTCTTTAAGACGACATTGCAAAGTCGCAAAAAATTCATTAAACCTACTCTATCAAAAATATAATATTTTGTTGTTCCTTCATAAATTTTTGTTAAAGGGGCCGTTCAAGTATTACGAAACGCAATTTTTGAAGCTCTTACAACCTCTTTACCACATCTGTATCTTGTCATCTTTTATTGTGAAGAAAGGTCCAGCTATTTATTGTAAACACGTGCTACTGTGCTTGATCTAGTTAATACAAATTTTAAGATTTTTTCACTTGAATACTATTGTCCTATTGTAACATGAGCGGAGCGTGAGGGGGCAATATAATACAATCCAGGGGTTCTATATAAAATATAAACGAAAGTTGAAAAGTTTGGATTGTAATTCCGTAGTTTTTTTATTTAAGTTAAAAAGCAATGTTACGTTGTAACGCGCTGTTCGAACCCCCCCCCCCCCGTATAACGCGCCGTAACGTTTTACATGGGCCCCCTCCTCACAACTTGCGTTACGTAATACTTGAAAGCTTCCACAGTAGATTAAATTACACTTGGTATGATAAAAAACTATCTAACGAATTCTTTGTTTTAATCTAGTAAAACTGGAATATAAACAAGTTATATCGATAAAACGAAACTTGCCAGCAAGCAATTCTAAGCACAAAGAAATGATTTTCAAAAAATTTACCCTATTTTGATTATAATCGCTTCCTGTATCAAGATACTTTTTTGTGGCACTCATTGTATTATTAATTTTCTTATCTTAATTGGTAGCAAACATGTCAATCTGGGCAAAAAAGTATATCTACTAAACAAATTATTTTTCAAACTCGTTCAAACTAGTTTGACAAACAATTTGAATTTTCAAACCTGTACAATTGACCAGTTTGACTTGATTTGCATTATTTGTCAGAAGGATTGACTTGAGTTTGACTTGAAATTAAGTCAAACTCAAGTCAAGTTCAAACATTCAAGTCAAACTTGTGCAACTCTTAGAAGTAACGACCAATATAAAAATAAAATAAAAAATTCCATTTTTATTCAGTTGCAATGCGAAGGCAAAACAATCTTATTTTTCACTTAAAATACGGAGCGCAGTCCAGCACTTTGAATCGACGATTTTAGACTCTTGTTGGAGTCTCATCGGAGAGACGTAGGCCTGCTACTCCATACTCTAAGTGAGCAACACCGAGAGTTTATCCCCCACACCGCAACTGACGTGAATGGACTAGGTGACTAGCATCATCTGGCAATTGAAAGATGAAGTAGTTTTCAATCCTAATAGCAATATTAATAATATTTAAAAATATTAAAATATTACTAAAATATTTTTAAATTGAAAACTTATTGGTCCATTTCCTTGGTAACACCTCCATGGCTCCTAAAATATTTTAATATCTTTAGTAATATTTTAATATTTTTAAATATTATTAATATTGCTATTAGGATTAAAAAGTACTTCATCTTTCAATTGCCAGATGACGCTAGTCACCTAGTCCATTCACGTCAGTTGCGGTGTGGGGGATAAACTCTAGGTGTTGTCTCTCCTAGAGCTTCACGATATTCGATAAAAATGTCGATATTGTATTGATATCGTATCGAAAACCAATACAATACCGATACAATACATACCTTAGCAATATTAATGTCGATACGATACTCATTATCTGAAATCAATACAATACTCTTGTATTGTCGATACTCTTGCCTCGATATTATTGCAAATATCGATATCGAGAAAAAAATAAAACGCTACAGTTGTTTGGTTATATTTTGTAAATTAGGTATTTAGATCATAATTGTTTATATAAAAGTATAAGTGATCTGCAACTCAAGCATCAGCTGTTATAATATTTTACACTTGAGTGCTTAAACTTGAAACTCTTGACAGTGAGTAAATCACATCATCTTTGATTACACTGTTTATATCATGTGGAATTTGTGGAAATATTACGGAAGTGAGTAATGATAACGCAAAAATAGCTTTCAACAAATACTGAATTGCGATTTGTTCCGATAAATTATGCATAGAGCTGTTAAAAAACATTTATTTTATTTGATTAAAGTAGATTACTTCCACCATAATGTTTAAATCTGCATTTATTTTCCTTTAAAAGGGGTGGATTTCACCCCTAAAATGCAAAGAGTTCAAGTTGACACCATATCACTTTTATTTCTTGATGTATCCTCTAATTACTCCCCAATTTTCATGGGAATCAACGAAGGTTCAACGAAATCGGAAGAGAAAACCTTCGGTGATTGCACTTTCAGAAATATACAAAATAATTTTAAAACAGGGGTAAATTTCACCCCTAAAATGCAAAAATCGCAAATTGGCACTATGTCACCTCTGTTACTTAAGGTATCCTCCTAACCACCCACAAATTTTCAAAAGAATCTTTGGAGGTTCAACGAAGCTCAAATCCACCTTCAGTGACTGCAGTATGTATATTTTAAGAGCTTATATAGATAGTGATAAATAAATGAAGAATAGTATTTTTTTATTAATTTATGTCCTCTTAATTATGTCAAGGATTATTATATTTAATAATACTTTTTATGTCGATATTTTATCGAGTATTGTATCGATATCGTATCGAAATCAATATCAATGCGATATTTTTATAAGAAAGTATTGCCGATATCGATACTCGATACGATACTTCATTGGCATAACCAATACAATACTCAATACTTACAAAGTATCGATATTGTATTGTATCGTGAAGCTCTAGTTTCTCCGATGAGACTCCAACAAGAGTCGAAAATCGTCGATTCACAGTGCTGGACTGCGCTCCGTATTCTAAGTGAAAAATAAGATTGTTTTGCCTTCGCCTTGCAACTGAATAAAAATGGAATTTTTTATTTTATTTTTAGTTTAAACTATTGTTTCAGATTCAATTTAAACGCCAAGATAGAGTACGAGCCATATGAACGACGTATTACTGCCAGTGGAAAATATACAAAACCAATTGAAAACATTACCAGAATCATAGATCCCAGTAAGAACGTCAGTAAGACAGATTTTAATCTGGGTGTTCTAAAAGACCTAGCACTGAAATCCAATATACCACCTTATTACATCAACTTTTGGTTTGAAAAATGTACATGCTACGAGGAAAATCTTTGTACGTGAAAAAGTTGTGCGTATAACTGTTACATGTGATTTCATAATACTAATACTTTTTAAAATTATGTTTTCTTTCTTACTAAACTTAGTCCGTCCCACTTTTTATGTTTCGTACATCACTGGCGAAGAGTCCATGTAACCATTGTTACCATTGGTAACAGTTAAAATTTGTAAATAAATATTTTATGACTACTATGAAATAATTCCATTTATATTTTTTAAAAATAGAAATATTTGTTAATAGTATCTACCTAATTCAGTAAAATAGCCAACTAGACGCACGAAAATATCAGCGAGTTTATGTAAAATCGGTTGCACGTTATTATAATACGCCCTTACCACAGTATAAAGAGATTCCATATTTATTATACTGTGCCCTTACCGTGCGCCGCGCCGTTTACCACTTCTGTGAGTGGCAACGATAGTAGGATCATTGACTGGATCGTCTCTGAAAATTTTGCGGGGACGATGGCTCTGAAACCGCGTATTGGTGTTACCAAATTTTAATTTGGTGACGCTAGGTAGGGCCGGTGTCTATCGAGACAGAAAATACCGACCGTAAGAATATCAGACTTAATAAATGCAATTTTAATTATTATTATAATTATAGGTGATAATTATAATTCCATTTATGAAGTCTGTTATTCTTAGGGCCGGTATTTTCTCGATTAAACTCCGGTTAGTTAACCGTACCGGCCCTTTGGATTCGATTATTACATAATATGCATTATTAATTATTAGTTTATAACTTGTAACTGTACTTGCTTATTATACAGATAATACATCTATACCTTTTTATCCTATATAAATCATATTAATCGATTTTAATTACTTGTCGAAATATATTAATTAACAACAACATTATTATAATATGACATATAATAATATTGATCATACAGTACATTGTAGTGTATAATCAATAAAATAAAAATTATTTAATATTTTAGGCTAAAAATGACAAATGAATGTACTGATTAGTATACTAATTATACAATTTGGATTTTTTAATAAAGTATAAAGGTGATATAATACATATTTTACCTAAAAACAACAAATATGTTTTTAGTTTGTAGACACTTTATATAATTTCTTAAATTTTAAATTTTTTAATTTTATTTCATCTATTTTTATAATAGACCTGGATCGCGCGTACCAAAAAAAAGTTGATTAATAGCAAGCTGAAAATTCACGGTGTCTAGTCGAACAAACTTTGATGTATGGGAACACTGTATATATAAAAATATTTATAAAATACATTATATTATATAGATAATATATAATATATCTGGTATATATTTAGTATCTGGTTTTGGTAACACTTTAGAAAAAGTCACGCATCGCCACTGTCGTACATGCTCTTGTGGACTAAATACCTCTTTTACTTATTCTTTGCATTTTCAATGAATCTATCCTTACTTACCGTTGCGTTGTTGCCAGTTCCATTTTGTGTCAAGTGTCTCAAACTGGTGCCTATGCTTGTGTTACATATATGCAAAAGAGATATACGAATTCTGATTGAACTATAGTTCATATATATCATCATCACATCATCAATCAGCCAAACGCTTCCACTGCTGGACATAGGCCTCCCTCAGTTATTTCCAATGTTCTCCACACTAGGCCGCTTGTAGTTTACTGCTACTCTTTTATGTCGTCGGTCCATCTAGTCGGTGGTCGTCCTCGGCTTCTTTTATAGTTTCTGGGCCCCTACTTTATGATTCGTCGTGTCCACCGTCCGTCTTGTGTTCTAGCTAAGTGCCCTGCCCAGTTCTACTTAAGCGTCGTAGCTCTTTTGATGACGTCTTGAACTTCTGATTTTTGCCAGATTTGTTAGTTTGTTATGTGGTCTCGAAGGGCTCACGTTCAGCATTGGACGTTCCATGACTCGTTGTGTAACTCTAAGATTATTCGCGGATTTCTGCGTTAGTGTTAGTGTCTCTGCTCGATAAGTTTGTACAAGCAAAACACATGGGTTATAAACCTTTCGCTTGGAACACATGGGAATTGACATTATTTTTAGAATATGGCTTAGTTTGCCAAATTCTGCCCGTGTAAGACCTATTCGCCTCTGTATTTCATGTGTTTGACTGTATCTGCTTATTTTGATCTCATGTACCAGATATTTGTAAGTGTCTGTTTGTTGTATGGTATTATTGTCAATAGTTATATTTCCACTCATTACAAGGTTTGTCATAAGTTTAGTTTTCTCAAAGTTTATTTTTAATCTTGCTCTCTCAGACAGAGTTTTAAGCGAATGTATCATAGAAACTGATCATCAGAGATCACCAGAGAATCATCATCCGCAAACCTCAGATAATTTAGTCTCTCTCCATCTACAGTATGTCCCTGTAAGTTGTATCCATATGGAAAACTTTTTTATTATTAATTTTACGAAAAAAAGTTATTCTTTATTAAAAGCTCTGCATGGTCCAAAACCTAAGATTTAACCATCAAATATAAAAATTTTTGAATATTATACGAGGTATGTCAAAAAGTTTGAATTCCACTCAAGAGTAAAGTAGCTTTATTTTTCGTAATATTGGAAATTGCTATTAGGAAAAGTTGTTTGGAATTAAAAATTATATTCTAATATGCAATTACATCCTTCTAATTGAAAATATTTTTTTTTGAGAAATTATGGATAACTATCATTATTTTTTCAGTTATCTCAATTCTGATAACTCTTTTATTATTAATTTTACGAAAAAAAGTGATTCTTAATAAAAAGTTCTGGATAAAACTTAAAATACAACCATCTTATATCAAATTTTATCAATTTTATACGAGGTATGTCAAAAAAGATAAATTTCGATCAAAAGTAAAGTACCTTTATAGTTCAGAATATTTCAATTAGAAGGATGTAATTACATATTGAAACATAGTTTTTAATTCTAAATAACTTTTCATAATAACAATTTTCGATATTGTGAAAAATAAACAATTTTACTCTTGAGCGAAATTCATCTTTTTTGACAAACCTCGTATAAAATTGATAAATTTGACAAAAGATGGTTGTATTTTAGATTTCAGACCATGCATAACTTTTTACTAAGAATAACTTTTTTTCGTAAAATTAATAGTAAAAGAGTTATCTGAATTAAAATAACTGAAAATAATGTTAGTTATCTATAATTTTTCAAAAAAAATTTCAATTAAAAGGATGTAACTGCACACTAGAATACAGTTTTTAATTCCAAACAACTTTTCATAATAGCAATTTTCAATATTGTGAAAAATAAAGCTACTTTACTCTTGAGTGAAATTCAAACTTTTTGACATACCTCGTATAATATTCAAAAAATTTGATATTTGATGGTCAAATCCTAGGTTTTGGACCATGCAGAGCTTTTTATAAAGAATAACTTTTTTTCGTAAAATTAATAATAAAAAAGTTTTCCATATGGATACAACTTACAGGGACATACTGTATATTGATGCCCATATATCAGGGGTGGCCAAGCTCCTTGATAGCCAGAGCCACTTTTCATAAGTTAAAATTTTTCGCGAGCCGCAATTAAAAACGTATTCAAAAAGTATGTAAAGAAGGTACGTAGGGGAGGGTAGTACACAATGAGACAAAAAACACATTTTTATTTCTGACATTGACATTTTTTAATTTGTCTACAAACTGAGTTAACCAAACATCAATATGATTATTTCCTCAATAAAATCTGAAATAAATATTCCCTCATGAGTCAAGAAACAAAATCTATGATTATTTTTCTAACCGTCTACATCTGTCTCATTGTGTACCATTGGTGGTACACAATAAGACAAGTGGTGGTACACAATGAGTCAAGTGTTATTATTTCAATAATTTGTTAAAATAAATACACAAAATGTATTTTTTATTATTGAAAATAGCAATTTTACAGGTACAATAGAAAAACTGAAATGAAAGAAAATTTTAACGAATATTAATACAGTGGAACCCCGATAAGTCGGCCCCCGATAACCCGGAAGTCCGGCTAACCCGGACCGATTTTCATCAGACAAAAATTTAACAAATAAACAATTTAACAATTTTATCAAATAAAAATGTATGTAGGCCAAATAATATTTCAGAGATAATGTGTATTTGTGTAATTTGAACACAAGTACAATAGTAAAAATGATTCATGCACACGGCGGCAGCCAGAGCGACCGTCTCAGCTTATCGGAAAGAACAGACACCTGTCTGTATTCCTTTTTCTTTATTTATGTCAAACTGTCTTAGCATTGTTTAAAAAAGACGTGACTATTTAAAAATTCTTGTATTGTGTGTAGTACAGCCTATTAATTACTTCCGTTCTGTAATGTAATCGTGCTTCAGATTGTGTTTGCTTTGTCTACGTAATGGTAACAAAACGTAAAAATGTTGCAGTGACAATGGAAAAGCAACTAGAAACATTAGGTAGGATTGATAAAGACGAATCTTTAAAATAAATTTATTGCAGCATCATAATATGATATTATGCTACCATAGGTCTGGATCCCGCGTATGAAAAAAAAGTTGATTAATAGCAAGCTAAAAATTTATTAATAGCTTAAGGGTGTCTAGTCGGATAAACTTTGATATATGAGAACACTGGAACAGGGGCAGTTTTAATTGTGGAACAGGTCAAAAATTTGGAACGGTCAGAACACGAAAATGGCACATTTGTTTTGTCCGACAGAACAGACATAAACTCTCCGAACAGAGATTAAACTCTCATGCAAAAATCAGACTGCTATTTATCACCTGTCATAATTCCTGTCATTTGACATATTCTACATGTTCCACTCATTAAAACGCCAATTTGGTGATAAATAGCAGTCTGATTTTTGCATGAGAGTTTAATCTCTGTTCGGAGAGTTTAAGTCTGTTCTGTCGGAAAAAATACATGTGCCGTTTTCGTGGTCTGACCGTTCCAAATTTTTAACCTGTTCCATAGTTAAAACTTCCCCTGTTCCAGTGTTCCCATATATTAATGTTTGTCCGACTAGACACCCTTAAGCTAATAACAAATTTTCAGCTTGCTATTTATCAATTTTTTTTTTGTACGCAGGATCCAGACCTACCATATTATGGTGTCGGTACATCTCTACAGTATGACTGAGTTTTTTACCAAGAAATGAACAAAACTCTACACTCTATACAACTATACGTAATTTAGATGTGTACTGTGCATATGTGTTTCATGTTTTTGTAATTGTAATGGAGGTTATTTATTAATTTTTACTATATTCTCCGGCTAACCCGGATTTTCGATAACCCGGATCGGCCGCGGTCCCGATTAATCCGAGTTATCGAGGTTCCACTGTACTGTCAAACTTTACATCAAATTTGAAATAAGATGCAAGGCGCTTGTTTTTTTGATCTACATTTTTTGGTTTTGGTAGAATTGATACAACGTCTGACCTTGCTACTGCAGCAATGTCTTCAACCAAAGGAAAAATAAAGCAGCCTTGAAGCTTACCACTTTTTCTTAAAAATGACACTTCAAATTCATTATCGTCTAATGTCTTAAGAACTTTAGCAACATAAAATATATTGTTTTCAAATTTCACTAATACAAAACTATCAATGGAAATTTCTGTACTAGCGTCAATGCCATAATCGTCTTCCAACTCTAAATTTTCACATTCATCGCCAGAAGAATCATCGTAATTGATTAGTTCTTCACTCTCCTCGGATGAAGTGCTATCAATTCGTTTATTTTTTTTTCTGCTTTGGTGCTGAGCCGCTTGCCTTATTTAAATTGACCTTAACGCGTTTATTATTCTGAGGAGTCATTTTTTTGGTTGTTGCTTGCAGTTTTAACTCATCCAAGTCAGGTGTGTTAGTTAAAATTGCACTCTTTTTAGTTTTCCATGCCTTCACACCTTTTCTCTTTTCTGCTTTTGGAAATCCTTTAAACTCATGAGGGGAAATGAAAGAACTTGAATTCGCAGATGATACTATTGACTGAGAGTTTTGAGACATTATCGGTTTTTCAGGTGTCCTTGGTGGGGACACTTCTTGATTTTCAGGTGTCTTCGATGAGGATGATATAACTTGATTGGAAAGCATACTAGACATTTCTGTCGACTCTGGTTGTGGATTTGGCTGTTCAGTTTCATATGGTCTATCAGTCACAGAACTGCCAATGAAGTCAGCTTCAGAAAAAATGTCTCTATTAAGGGGAAAAATTCCTGTTTTATTAAAATCTGACAGAATATTAGTAGGTGTTAATGCTTTCATATGTGCCTCTCCTACACATTGTGCTATCTGGTATATTGAAATAGGTTTACCAGGATGGTTCAGCAACCATGAGTCTATAGCGGCATTGTAATACGCTTTAAAGGGAGCGAAAACTGAAACATCAAGGGGTTGCAGTTTGCCACTACAATGTGGAGGCAGAGTCAGTATGATTACACCATTATCCTTTGCCAGTTGAACAACTTGATATGTTACGTGACTCTCATGATTGTCGTAGATCAGTATGGAAGGATTTTCAATTGAACTGTTGCTAAACTTGATGAAATGTTTCATAACTTCGACAAACAGCTCGCTATTCATCCATCCACTTGGATTTGCCAAACCCAGTGTGCCAGGTGGAGCTCCTTGTGTCATATGCTCCTTATAATATTTCCTTGGAAAAACCATAACGGGAGGCAGAAACGTACCATTCGCACATACAATTTCACATGTAGTAATAAGAATACCCCTTTCACCGCTAGTACAACTATTCAGCTGTTTTACACCTTTCTCTGCCACGACTTTCTTAGGTTTCTGCACTGTTGATGTATTAGTCTCATCAAGGTTATATATCCTGATATTAGACACAGCTGATGGATATCTAGAATAAACGGCATGTAAATTGTCGAAGAACTTGTTGACATTGTGTGGATTAAATGATGTTAATCTTGATAAACTGCAACCCTCTGGTTGACGTATACTGAGGTTCCCACGCCTATTTAAAAATGAACGGAACCATTGGAGTCCAGCTATTTTATCTTTGATCCAGTTCGCTGGCACTGGAATATTGTTTTTAATTGCCATATCATATGCTACCTTTCGTGCTTGAATGGTTGTTAATCCGTAGCTCATTTTGCTACAAGTTTTGATATAGTCACAGAGAGAAAATTCCTGTTCCTCTGAAAACACACGTCGTACAGCATAATTGGGTTCCATTCGATCATCATCTGGATTAGTACGTTTTTTTGCGACATATCTTTGTAATGTCTGAAATTTTACTCCGTGTTCAACGGCAGCAATTCTTAATGATTTTCCATCCAAAACATCTTGTACGGCATTTGCCATATCATCGGAGCTGAATGTTGCTCGGCTCCTTGGTTTTTCTTTGCGCACCATGTCTGTAACAAACATAATAACCTTTCATTCTACTTATACAACATGACATGATATTATCATTATAGCATAAACACTTGATAATTTTAGTAGTACACAATGGGACAGTCTCATTGTGTACTATCACCCGGTGTCTCATTGTGTACCAAGTAGCATTGTTGTAAACAAATCCAAATAATCATATTTAATTGTTAGTTTTGAGACACGACTATTTGAGGTTAGACTAACTTAACTGTGGAATTTCACACATGCACTTGCAAATTGACACAAATCAACAATTAGTTCTAATAATAAGTCAACAAAACTATATAAAAAGTAACTTCTTACCTTAATTAAACAATTTATCACTGTAACTTTTACGAGGTCACGAATGAAATGGTGGTATTTTGACTAGCGCTGTAAAATGACATTTCTGAGATAATGTTGGTTGCAGAATTGAAACTTGGCGGTAAATTTAAAAAAAAATTAGAATGTCTTATTGTGTACCATGTCTCATTGTGTACTACTCTCCCCTACAATGTTTTTTAACAGAACTTTTATTTATTGAAAACAGAAATAAAATTACGAAATATTAAAACTTAATTACATTTTTGTTTTCCTGATTCTTCTTCTCGTTGTCCTTATGCCCAATAAGAGAGTCGAACTTGGCTATCACCTATCACCTATCCATCTTTTACCCATTTCTTCCACGCCTTCCGGCCTTATTCCCATTTCCTTCACCTGTTATGCTGCTTTCCGTCACTTGGTTCCAATATCCTGGATTTGTTCAATCCACCCCTTTCTACGTCTGCTCCTTCTTCTTTTCCCCTATCTCTTGGCATCTGTCGCCTTCTTTACTAGTCTGGTCTCGATCATTCCAGTTATATGTCCAAACCAATTTAGGTTTTTTTTTCAATTTTTTCCCTCTGTTGGTCCCTGTCTTAGCATGTTTCTAATGTTTTCGTTCCTTTCCCTGTCCAACATTTGTTTTCCTTCTTTTGGTAATTCTTTAAAATTTGGTGAATAATTTGTGGTAGCACTTCTCAGTAATTCTTTGAGATGCTGGTTAGTTAATACTGATGTGTTAGGATTTCACGAATTTTAAAATGGAATTAAATGGCCCATACAAGTACGTTGTTTCTAATATGGAAATAATTCGACAAGCATCCTTTTTAAATTTAGAGTATGTACTTCGATTTTGGTACAAATTTCCAAAATTCGGTAATCGGCGTTGACTTATAGTTTTATTTTCGAGCTTGATCTTGTTGCGTCTCTATTAATTTTAATTCATTAGATGTTGTTTGGGTCATATATTGGTAATACATACAAAAATTATTTCAAATGAATTCAGAAAAAAATGAAGAGACGATTTAAAATATTTTAAGTCTTGAAATAAATTTTGTCCTTCGGTCAATATACCTTCTGGCTTTTTTATTTACTCGTTAAGTTTTTCTAGTTTAATATTATAACAAATTTTTTTAAGCCGACTAAAATGACTAAATATGTATTCACGGTGTGCAATTACTTGGAGGAGATACGAGAAACGATCGTGCGAGAATAGCGGAGAAATATTGTAACTTTCTTAAATAATTCATTGTCAATTGAAATTGTCAAATTGGCGTATATTTTATATCTACTGTCAATGAAGAAGAAAAATTATATTATATTGCTCCACAATATTGATATGATATGCAATTATTATATAAAGGTAAATTTAATTAATTGTATTTTGCTTGCAGTACTGCATTTTAATAACTAATTTTATTTACTACATACAATTGTTTACGTTTAATTAACCTGAATCCTATTTTTTCTTCTTATTATTTTTTGGACTATGGCCTTGACAATTATCCTGTAACTAGGACTAATATAATTGGCCAATATAATTAAAAGTGCGAATAATGTTGCTGAATTTGTTACAAAGTTGCATTTGGTCTTTCCTATTTGTTAGCAAGAAATGCGTTTGTAAAAATGAAAACAGTTCTCTGCAACAAAGACCTTAGCTTAGAACTGAGAGCAAGAGCTTTGAAATGCTACGTGTTCTCGATACTACAATATGGACTTGAAAGCTGGACATTAAAGCAAGAACACATAAATAAGCTACAGTCATTTGAAATGTGGTGTTACAGAAGAATGCTTAGAATAGCATGGACACAGAGGAAAACGAACACGGAAGTACTGCGAGAAATGGGTAAAGAATGCGAAATAATAAACACAATAAAAATAAGAAAGTTACAATATCTGGGACACGTAATGAGGGGACCGCGATATGAAATGCTAAGACTGATAATACAGGGAAAGATAAGAGGCGGAAGGAGTATAGGAAGAAGGAGAGTGTCATGGTTAAAGAATTTAAGTGACTGGTTTAGATGCAGTTCTATAGAACTCTTTAGAGCAGCGGTGGATAGAGTGAAGATAGTGATGATGATATCCAACCTCCAATTAGGAGACGGCACTTGAAGAAGAAGATTTGTTGTCAGTAATTTAAAAGACATTCTGAAACACATATGGAACGACAATAATTGTTTTAAATAATAACACAAAATTGAAAAGGATCTCGGGTACATTTATCGAGAGCCACAAGCAATTCTTCAAAGAGCCGCAGTTTGGCCACCCCTGCCATATATTGTCATTGAGTGTTATTAAATATATTGACTCTATAGCTGCCGTGAACAATTTAGGTGAAATAAATATTGTCTTCTTGTTTTACTCCTCGACCTAAGCTGAATTTTTCTGTGTCTTCGTGCAGTCGTATACTTGATGTAGCATTCTAATAGATGTTTTTGATTAGTTACGTGTACCTGTACTACCTGTAGTCTATTCGGCTTTGCTTTAGGGCTTCCAGTACTGTTTCAAACTCAACAGAATCAAAAGCCTTCTTGTAATCTACAAATGCAAGAACCAGTGGTATGTTGTATTCGATCAAGACAGTAAATCAAGTTTAGATATCTGAGGGATTTAAGGTCACGAAATGATTGAAGCGGGGTTGCTGTATTTCGCCAACTGTTTTCAAAATTTATCTGGAACAAGCAATCAAGCTGTGGAAAAGAAAATGTAATGGCGTGGGAATCCCTCTCAATGACGAGGCAATGCTATACACTTTATTTTTATGTTAAACTTTATGTTAAAGCAGTGCATTACATTAGACGATGGGGTAGAAATTAAACACTGTGATGCAGGGCCATCATTTGACAGGGTCAGGTAAGGGGCATTTGCCCCCCTGACCCTGAAAATGACTGAAATTTACGAAAAATACATCAATTATATTACTATAATATTGTATAATGTACAGTAAAATCCTGTATAAAAGGTATATTTAAAATCCCTCAAAAGGGCCACATCAAAATCACATAACTAGTTTTCGACTGCTTTACCCACACAAATTCCGATAGCTACCAATAAGCTAAATAAATTCGATAACTTTAAATCAACGCAAAATTGCTTTTTTAAATCTTAGATCTCTTGATAATAAGATTTAATTACTTAATTTAGTTCTCGAATACAAAACTTTTGTGTAATGTGGTTTGCCTAACTAACTCCACTTACAGTAAACGTGAATACATTTTAACTATAACAACTAGCCTAATGAATTTTAAATAATAATTTTCACAATGGAGTCTTAATAAATAGTCTTTAAATATGACAGGTTAATTTTCAACTTCCTGTGGAACTGTCATTTCTGTCTTGTCATCGTTCGGAGGTCTCTATTATCCATTTCATTGTCACTTGTCGTCATACTTTCAACATGTGAACAAGTCAAATCCACAGCTCATATGTTACCTGGGGCAGATTAGCTAAATATTTTAAACATCCACACTTAATGTAGCATTTTAAACCAATGTTTCCTTGATGGACTACTTTTATTGGGCTTTGTCCCACATATTTTTGCTAAATAATATCTTGGTGGTTAGCATGTACATTGCACGTGAGTATAACTGATAATTTTTTAACCGTAGTAAAAATTTCAATATCTTTGCATTATTTTATCAGGTTATATTCATTCTAGGTAAGCACTGATGATGACTGGTAAACCAGTCTAAACCTAGTTATGTGATTTTGATGTGGCCCTTTTGAGGGATTTTAAATATACCTTTTATACAGGATTTTACTGTTTTTTGTATCACATGGTATACAGCCAACTACAGGAAAACTTTTTCCTTGTGAAATTTTTATTGTATAATATATTGTACTCATATATATATAATGCTTGCCCCCCCAATCAAAATTTTAAGTGACGCCCCTGCTGTGGTGAAGATATGTATCTGGGCATGAAGATAACTCAAGATGGAACACTCGATGCTGCTATAAAAGACAAAAACATAGAATGGCTGGAAAAGCTATATCCATGATAAACGACATTCTATAGGGCCAAATATTATCTAAAGTGAACAAACAGCTCATATACAATACCATACTTGAATAGTATAATCACATATGACAGTGAAGTTTGGCCACTGAAACAAAGAACAAAGAAAATGCTACTAGGAATAGAAGTCGACTTATGGAGAAAAGCAGCAAGCAATTCAAGAAGAGATCGGATGCCAAATGAGAGAATATGAGAAATGATGGGAGTCACGCATACAATAACTGATGACATAAAAACAAAACAACTCATATGGTACGGCCATGTACAGAGAATTCCAGATGACAGGATCCCTAAACAGATTTTGTCGTGGACACACACGGAAGAAGGAAAAGAGGAAGGTCGAGAAGAAGCTGGAGGGAGAGAATTGAAAAAGAACTAGAAGAAAGAGAAATTCCTCCAGGTCTATGGTTAAACAGAGAAGAATGGCGGTTAGGAGTCAGAAGTCGTCGGAGAACGCTGTAAATCGATAGCTTCATTATCGTGCATTACTGCTTTTGACATAGGCAAGCAACTGACCAGGTAGAAGGAGAATATCATGGCTGAGGAATTTGAGAACATGGTTTAAGAAAAACTCCACGGAACTGTTTCGAGCCGCAGCGAGCCAGGTTATGATTGCCAATATCATTTCAACATCCGAAACGGATAGGAATCGAAAGAAGAAGAAGAAGTGCTTTTGACTCACATCTTGCAAAATTAGATGAACTATTAATGGAGAGAAAACATCAATCAACGGACAAAAAAATCAAAGAAAAATAGGCAAGACGAAATATACATAGTATCTGTAGAATGTTCTCGCTGAAAATATAGACATGAGGTGGATGAAGCCAGTAATCATACAGAACTACCACTTTAGATAAATGACATCGACAATCACTGGTGGAGAAAAGGTATCAGTTATAGATATTTTATAAAAATAAATAATTTACACAATTTTCTTTTAAAAAAAATCTATTGATAAAAATTAACATTAACATTTAATATATTTACACAATTTACAAATAGTACGTATAAGTTTTAATAAAAATCACATGTGTCTATATTTAAAATGGTTTCAGAAACAACAAAATCGGTTAATTATAATTAAAGATAGATTGATATAATTAAAGATAGATTGATATAAACAATTGGGCTACAGCCCAAGTCAGGCCTTGGCCTTTCTCAGCAGCCACCTCCAAATATCTCTTTTTTGGCTGCTCTTCTCCAGTTATCCACCCTCAATATCTCTTTAGTATCGGTTTTCAATTCCTCTATCCACCTATCCCTTGGTCATTCTAATTGAATGACCTGTCCAGCACATTCCACGTATTTTTGTATAAATTGCTTACAGAAAAATTATAAGAAGAAAATAGGCACGAATTTATATATTTGATCGACTTGAAGTAAGCATTTGACGAAGTAAGACTTGAATATGTAATAAATCTATTGTATAATAAAGAGACCTCGCTGGATACTATGAAAACGATTGAAAACGTCTATCAAAATAATAAGATTGAAGTCAGAATAGACGGACAACTTACGGAACCTTTACATAGAGGCAGTGCCGTTTTTGTGACGGTACGCGCCGGTACGTGACGGTACGCGCCGGTACGCGCCGGTACACCTTTTGGGACAAGAAAAAAAAACAACAAATATATTGTAACTTTAGGTAAGCCATTATGCGATTGAAGCGATGTAGAACTTACAACTTTGTATTTAACGCGAGACAGGTGGGATCACGATCGGTAGAATTCACTTTTGCTGACGTCACAAAACGAATTTTACAATGCGAGAATCGACGATTGCTAGGCAACATAGCAAAATAGAATTCTACTCATCGTGATCCCACCACTGTACTTTCTTCTACCCTCTCCGCAGTCTCCGCCCCCGCGGCCGGCAATATTGCACTATCCAAGGCCGTGTGTTGTTTTGTTTTCCATATTTCACTCAGTCCAGTGACCGCGGTCAAAGTGGCAGGTACTTGCCACTGTCCTATTTGTGCGCCCTAATCTGCTACCCTCTTCCGCTCATTTAATATGAAAGTGTTGTGTTGCTTCAAAAATGCAGAAGATTACTAATTATTTTAACCAGCCCAAAAACGAAAACTAGATGAACAATTTCAAAAATGCTTAACATCGCCAGTGATATTGGACCAAACGTCTTCACTAGTGTCTAGTCCAAAGAAGGTGATAAACATTGGCCAGACTGTTGGACTTTTGAACAAAAGAGTGAACATTGTAGGAAAAACGATTGGCTTATTGTACAAAACAAAAAGTTAGGCCACAGTATAAAGAGGGATAGTAGAACCGCTCTCCGAAAAATTGGAAGTAAAATCTGTAGTCGCGCATGGCGACCGCGCAATGTTCTTAGTCGCTTTTGCCCCACTCTCCCATTGCCAGTCGCATAGAAATGTACGGATTTTAACAGGGAAAACCCGCATCCACCACTGGTGAACTACCAATTGCGTACTGCCGGTATTACTTCTTGACATCAAAGCGCCGAAGGGGAGTGGTTCTACTGTGGTTAGGCTGTGACGTTTGCAGAAAAGTTGGATCTCTGGGTGTAGAAAAAAAATGGTATAAAAATGGTCAAGCAGTGGACTGAATGTGATGTCTGTAGAGAGTCGAGCTCAGTAACAAACTTCACTAAGAAAAAAGATATTTGATCACAAAGTTAGTGCTGCTCATGAAGCTGCTGTTAAGATATGGGCAGAATTTTACATTCACGGAACGCTTGTGCTAATATAATTACTCACATAAGTTCAGAAATGAAGAAACAAGTTGTACAGGAAATTGTAGAAGGGACTGATAAATTTGCGCTTATTATTGATGAGTCAACAACATTAAGTAAAAAATAAACATTTATTTTGTACCTTAGAGTGTGCCTAAAAAAGTTAAATATGGAGTCACCTGTGAACTTGTTTTTAGACCTTGTGGAACAGGAAAATCTGACGTCTCGTGGAATTTTTAATGCTGTTATGAAATGCCCTGAAGGGCACAAAATAGATGAAAACGTTTTAAAAAGTAGACTTGTTGCTTTGGCATGTGATGGAGCAGCAGTGATGCTTGAAGGGAAGTCTGGGGTTGGTGTACTGTTGAAAGAGAAGTTTCCATATATTGTTATTTGGCATTGCCGTAATCATAGACTTGAGTTGTGTGTGAGTGACGTGGTAAAGAAAATGGCAAGTATAAACCGGTTCAAGGGATTTATAGACAAACTATACGTACTGTATCACGCCTCGCCCAAGAACAGTCGGAAGCTGCACGATGAGCTTGGTGTACAACTGTTAAAAATCGGTAGAGTGTTGAACACGCGGTGGGTCGCATCGAGTTTTCGCACAGTTTCGGACGTTTGGGAAAATTATGAGGTCTTAGCCAACCATTTTGCAGCAGCCAAAGTAGACCAGAAGCGTGATCCTTTGGAAAGATCCAAATACGAAGGCCTATACAGAAAGCTGACATTAAGGTGTTTCTTTTTTAATTAGGGACTGATGTGCGACGCACTGCAAGAACTATCTGATGTTAGTGAGGAGTTACAACATCGAGACCTTGACCTATTTCGAGCTAACAAGAAACTTCAGATTTTGATGAACACGTTTGTTTCTCGAAAAGGCAGTCCTGAAATGTTTTATGCGCAAGCTGAGATAGCTGTCAACAACAGAAGTTTTATGGGAATCGAACTGTATGTGAAATCTAAAGAAGACCCCAACAATGCTGTTTTATGACCACCTTGCTCAATCAATCGAAAAGAGGATGCTCAGTGGAGACGATGCAGTGTTGGCCAATTGTGCCCGCATAGTTGACAAAAGCGCTTGGCCCAAAAACATTAAAGGCAATACTTTTGGGGAAAGAGACACTGAAGCGCTCGCATATCATCTACAAGTGAACAAACGAGAGGCAATTAAATCCTTCAGAGAATATTTTTTGACAATTGTAGAAATTTGGGAAAAAATTGTGAGAACAATAGCTACCCAAAAAATTGTCTACGTTTGACAACAGCTTTAAAGAAAATACTAATATGTTCCAGTGAGTGTGAAAGGGGATTTTCCCAAATGAACCTGATAATTACTGATGGCAGAGCTTCCCTACTCACAAAAACTGTTTCTTCATTAATGTTTGTGAAGTTAAACGGCCCACCTCTTACTCGATTTGAACCCTCGAAGTACGTGAATTCGTGGTTGCTTCGGGGACGGCACTCAGCATTGGACACAAACAGCAAGGAAAGAGGCAGAGAAGAGACTTACGACAAAAACTTCTCCAAACTTTGGACAGTTCTATAAACTGTAAGTTATCAAATTTATTGCTTTCTTTCGTGTAAAATGTAGCTATGATCTAAAAACTTACACTGATTAATTTGTTACTGAATATTAACTAATTTGTTACTTTTGAACTGTTATTTGGAAAATTATGCAATAAAACATGTAAACTAAGATTTTGTGCGTTTTTTATAATATGCCCTTGAAATGTGTACAAGACTAAATTTCTACAGTAGGCCAGTTAATTAGCAAATACAGTTTTTTCCAGTAAAAGCAGACATACCTGTTAAGAAACCACAAGTTTAATAGGAGTAAAAAATTTCAAGTTTTCTGTTATTTTATATTTAAAAATAATCTTTGTACTGTTATTTTATCAATGATGTAGCCAAGTAGAGATGGTCTTAGATTTTTTATAGTATTCAGGTCAAATTATACACAAATTCTTAAATTTTTTCCTTGCTCCCAAATAGCTTTAAAATGCCCTTTTTGAGGCTGAATTTGCAAAGTTTTCCCGGGGCCTGACCCCCCTTCTGAATACCCCCAGACTCCTGGAACATTGCGTACCGGAACCTATATTGTTACAAAAACAGCACTGGATAGAGGCAATGGGATAAAATAGGGGGATTTATTAAGCCCTATAATATTCAGTTTATCATGGATGAAGCCATAAATAGCATTAATAAAGGAAGAGGGCTGAGGACATAGAATGGGAACAATGAAATTAAAATTATCTGTTACGCAGACGATGTAATACTAATATCCCAAAATGGAGATAGCTTTTAAAGAATTTAACATTACGATTTCAGTTCAGAAAACTAGATCAATAGTAATCAGTAAAGAACCAATAAGAGGTAAATTGAAAATCGATGGATTAAACATTGAATAACGAGTAATGGAGAGATAGCCCAGCTATTTAGATGTTGAAATAGAAATAATCAAGTACAAAGAGCAAATAGATTAGCAAGATATATAGGTCTTATACTGGCCTTACATATAAGAATAATAAGGCCAGTACAAGAAAAATAATGATGTATCCATCAGAGACAAGACCAACACAGCCAAAACACAGAGGAGACTGGAAGCAACAGAAATGAGAAGACTTTCAAGAAACATGTTAAGAGAACGAGTAAGGAGTGTCGAGATCAGACCAAAATTTAATGTAAAGGGTACAAACGAGTGGACACTAAATATAAAAATTAATGGAACAATTACAACAAAAGTAGAATGGCAGATACAAGAGTTATTAAAATAGCAAGAGATCATCAATTGGTAGAAGTATATAGCTATTATAGCGGTCGCGGAAGAGATGGAGTGACAATCTTCCGCAGAGGTAACGACTCGTCAATGAACAAGAAAAATTAGATTTAATAATTCACAATTAAAAAAAAAACAGATAAATTCTAAAAATTAATTGCAAGAACATAATTAATTATTCAGCAGAAAATTTCCACAAAATTTTCGTTTCGTTTATACAAACCTTTAAGAGGAAACAGTAGCGTTCAACAGGTAGCGAAAACGCGTTCCAAGATTGCGGCTGTAATTTTGAATATTTTTTCGAGATATTCGGCACACGTATTCGTAATATAATAAAGAATGGCGGTGCAGAGCCCAATTTGAAAAATATATTAATATGTGGAAATTACTCTGTAACTAAATACAATATTAAAAAAACGAGCCTGTACCGCCATTAAGAAGAACAAAAATATACACTTTCTTCAAATAAACTTTTTTATCCGATGCCTAGATTTTGTGTCATTTTGGAACTACTAAAATTTTTTATTTCATTAGTAGTTCCAAAATGACACAAAATCTAGGCATCGGATAAAAAAGTTTATTTGAAGAAAGTGTATTTTTTTGTTCTTCTTAATGGCGGTACAGGCTCGTTTTTTTAATATTGTATTTAATTACAGTGTAATTTCCACATATTAATATATGTTTCAAATTGGGCTCTGTACCGCCATTCTTTATTATATTACGAATACGTGTGCCAAATATCTCGAAAAAATATTCAAAATTGCAGTCGCAATCTTGGAATGCGTTTTGGCTACCTGTTGATCGCTACTGTATCACCTTAAACAAAATTTGTTGTTTCTGACACGTCTATATATATATATATATATATATATATATATATACATTTTTTACATATATTATGCTACTTGGTAGTCTTGATAACAAGAGGTTATTGTACAGTTTGGATCAAACAGTTTTGTAGCCGTCTGGAAAGCTGTCATGTCCAATCCCCCTTGATGGCTTCCCATGGACGTCATAATGTTGCTCTGGTGGGTTAGTGACATATTGCCAATTATAAGTTCACTGTAACAAAATAAAGGTTATTAGAGGTAATTCCCGAAATTAAATTTCTAAACTTTTGCAAGTTATTTTTATAGCATTTTGATTACCTTTTATTATGATGACTAGAATATTCTGATTTTATATTCAAAGTTTGTATACATTTTTGTGTTTTTATATTTATATAATAGTATTATCTTCAAATAATTAATAAAAATAAGCTGAAAATTCGAGCAGTATCATAACGAAAACTTTGTTTATTTACGTATTTAAATTCATAATATGGAAAATTGCAATTTTGAAAAGTTGTTTAGAATTAAAAATTATGTTTTAATGTGCAATTATATCATTCTAATTTAAATGTTGTAAACCATAAAGGTACTTTATATGATGGTTGCATCATAAATCTTAGACCATGAAGAGCTTTTTATGAAGAATAACTTTTCTTCATCAAATTAAAAATAAAATAGTTATAAATGAAAATTATGTTGGTATCCATAATTTGAGAAAAATCTTCAAATATTTTTCTTCCATTAGAAGGATGTAATTTCATATATCAGAACATATTTTTTTATTCCAAACATGTCATAATAAAATTTTCAATAGTGTTAAATAAATAAAGATACTTTATTCTTTAGCGAAATTCATATTTTTTTAACATACCTCGTATAATATAAATACAATTTGATATCTGATAGTTGAATCTAAGGTTTTAGTCGAAAAGTCTTAGATTTAAAATATTGTTTATTATATTTTTATTTCAATTATTCTAATTGTTTAAAAAGTAGTAAACTTTGTATCTGGGGCTTTTCGTTGTTTTCCTCGTAATACGAGAGATGTCTCTGATTTGCGTCTCAAAAGGTGGGTTCATTGCATCGCGATGTTTTGCCTTAAAAGAGGCAGAATGTTTATATTCCCTTCAGAGTTGTGACTGCATAATCTTCACTGATGATGCATAAGGATGCTGAGATAGTTGCTATATGGAGATGGTAGTTTAACTCTGAATCGAATATAAACAAAACCTGCCTTGAACCCTTTTTAATCCTTTTCATTTTACTCAGTTTTTGAGTATTTAGAAACTGTCTTTCGGTCCTTTTCCTAGACGAAGAGAAGGTAAATGCGTGGCCTAAGTGTCCTCTATTTGCTTTCTCCTATTTTCGTCGTCTCTACGTGATTATATATTGTAAAATCCGGAGATATGGGATGCAGCCAGAAAGCAGTTTATTAACGAAAAGTCTTAGATTTAAAATATTGTTTATTATATTTTTATATCAATTATTCTAATTGTTTAAAAAGTAGTAAACTTTGTATCTTGGGCTTTTCGTTGTTTTCCTCGTAATACGAGAGATGTCGCTGATTTGCGTCTCAAAAGGTGGGTTCATTGCATCGCGATGTTTTGCCTTAAAAGAGGCAGAATGTTTATATTCCCTTCAGAGTTGTGACTGCATAATCTTCACTGATGATGCATAAGGATGCTGAAATAGTTGCTATATGGAGATGGTAGTCCAACTCTGAATCGAATATAAACAAAACCTGCCTTGAACCCTTTTTAATCTTTTTCATTTTACTCAGTTTTTGAGTATTTAGAAACTGTCTTTCGGTCCTTTTCCTAGACGAAGAGAAGGTAAATGCGTGGCCTAAGTGTCCTCTATTTGCTTTCTCCTATTTTCGTCGTCTCTACGTGATTATATATTGTAAAATCCGGAGATATGGGATGCAGCCAGAAAGCAGTTTATTAACGAAAAGTCTTAGATTTAAAATATTGTTTATTATATTTTTATTTCAATTATTCTAATTGTTTAAAAAGTAGTAAACTTTGTATCTGGGGCTTTTCGTTGTTTTCCTCGTAATACGAGAGATGTCGCTGATTTGCGTCTCAAAAGGTGGGTTCATTGCATCGCGATGTTTTGCCTTAAAAGAGGCAGAATGTTTATATTCCCTTCAGAGTTGTGACTGCATAATCTTCACTGATGATGCATAAGGATGCTGAAATAGTTGCTATATGGAGATGGTAGTCCAACTCTGAATCGAATATAAACAAAACCTGCCTTGAACCCTTTTTAATCTAAGGTTTTAGGTCATGCAAAACTTTTTATGAAGAATAATTTTTTTTCGTAAAATTAAAAATAAAAAAGTTTCACATAATATGCGACTTAAGTGACACCCTGTATATATTGTCCTTTTCATGAGCATTTTTCAGTGCTTAACAAATGAAAGGAAAAAGGGTAAGTCCGTGATAATACACATTTATGACATTTATTCTAACATGACATCTTAGTTAAATCTGACAGTTGTCACATTTTATTTTCAGATTTCGTCAGATTTTTGTCAGATTTCGAAAGCTTGTTGCTTGGAAACAGACCGACGCCGTAGGCGGAGGTCTGTTGCCTGTAAGCAACAAGCTTGAGAAAGTTGTTAAAAAATTTTTGAGCATTTATCAATGTTCGAGGGTTATTCGGATAGAAAATTTTTTGCTGGTTATGAAAAAAAATACAGAGCAGAAACAATTTATTTAAATGTGCAATTAACAAAGGAACAATTAGAAAAATTTAATGAAGATCCAGACATGTTAGTTTCTATAACTGATGAAGATGTATTTCCACTACGCATGCTGTTAATAATTTTATTATGATGTTCTTCGTCAATGTAAATTTTTTACTGTAAACAGTATTCTTTGGTATATTTGATTCGATAATTTCATTAATATTCTCATCAGTATTACAACCAAATCGTGACATTTTGAAATATTGAATATTTGAAATGTCAAAATCGAAATGAAACGAAATGTAGGTATCCATAGCTACATGATTGAGTGAAAACAGCCCATGGGATCTGTTTTCAGTATAATGTTGGTTTAATTGGTTGTATTCAATCAGATGACCACAAATTAATTGATTTAATTGGATTTCTAATTGAGCAAAAAATTTTCAATTTCAATAAAGGCACTACGATTTAAGAAAAAAGAAACAATTATCTCGGCTTCAGTTGGTTGTAGAAAATTTTTATTTTTTTTTATAAATCTTCGTTTAGTCTTCAGCAACAATAATCTGTAAGTTAGAAACTCATAGGACGTACAGGGCCGCTTCAGATCTAAATGTTTTTAACGAAATTTGCCCCCTTATTTTCAAACCCAACATTTAGCTCGGCTTCAGTTGGTGGTAGAAATTTTTTATTTTTTTATAAATCTTCGTTTCGTCTTCAGCAACAATAGTCTGTAAGTTAAAAACTCATAGGATGTACAGGGCCGCTTCAGCTCTAAATGTTTATAACAAAATTTGCCCCCTTATTTTCAAACCCAAAAATTAGAGGTTTAAAAATGTTTTACGCATTTGTTTACATCAGAATATGAAAATATAAGTCTTTAGAAGGAGACTGGATGTTTCACCAACTCTCTACGATTTTTTTTTTTCAAAAAGTTATAGCCTTCGACATTTGACCTCTTCGGATAAACAATTTATAATATCTAAGCAACAAATTCGTTAATCTGGCCTTACAATTTTTTTTATGTTATGCAAATGAAAGATCTTCATTTTAAAGCTTTAAAAAATAAAAAAAATATTTGTACAATGAATAACGCAATTGTAAAAAACGGCCGTTTTGGACCCTTCGCAGGTTGTTTTGAAATAACCAATAAACGAAATTAAACTTACCATAGCTCAAATTGTAGATTTTTTAATTTACTACAACCTCTATTAAAAAGCTTTTCTCTAGAATGAATATCCTAAGCTGCAAAATTAGAAATCTTTAAAAATTGCAAATTTAACAAATGAAAATCGCAATAAATAAAAAAGCTCACAATATTTACGGTCACATTTTAGTAGAAGTTATTCCTGGCATCGTCCTTTACAACACCTGATAGGTTTCAAAAATTCCTGAATTATATCCTGAAATCGACCGATTTTTCACCCAGAGCCTGGAGTATTATAATAACCATCCAAATAACATTTAGTTGTAATTACATTAGTCTTATAGTCTAAGAGCTAGTGAACCCTACGACTAACGGTTGTCCTGTAAGGCTAGAAATTTTTCTAGTGATAATTCATAGCCAGGGGCGGCTTTACCTATTGTGCAGGGTGTGCGGTGCACACGGGCGCCGGGATGTTGGGGGCGCCGAGCGCCAAAGAGCGGGTCCTTTACTTTGTTTTTCAACATAAAATATGCTTTAAAACGATTAATGAAAAATTACATTGGATGCTACTACACCTTTGGATGTTTTAAATTACTTGTGTACAAACAAATTACTTTCAGTGTTCCAAAATTTGTTCACTGCTCTTAGAATTTACCCCACACTGCCAGTAGCGCACAGTGAAAGATCATTTTCTAAATTAAAAATAATTAAAAATAAATTATCTAAGGTCAACACTGCTGCAAAGTCGATTGACAAATTTATCACTCATAGTAAGTATTGGACATAAATTAAAAATTGAAGTCTACTTCTTCTTCTTTTTGTATAGGCATAATTCTATCTGTTTTTTCAATGTGCCTCTACAATAGTAAGTTGTCGTTCCATCGTTTTCGTGGTCTTTCCACTGATCGTCTTCCTATTGGGGAACCGTCTCTCACTGTCCTGACTACCCTATTTGTTGTCATTCGGCTTATGTGGTCATTCCATTCTATTCTCCTGTTTTTTACCCAGTTATTAATGTTATCCACCTTGCATCTCCGTCGTATATCTGCACTTCTAGCTCTGTCTCATAGAGTCTTACCATCGATTTTTCGAAGAGTTTTCATCTCCGATGTTTCGAGAAATCTTTTTGTCCTCTCTGTGTCGGGTCGTGTTTCTGATGACTGTTTTGTAAATTCTGTCTTTAATTTCTTTTCCGATATTTTTATTTCTCCATATTGTGTCATTCAGGCAACTTACTGTTTGCTCTATTCACTTGAACTTTCACTTCTGTTTCGAGTCTTCCGTAGCTAGATAGTGTGATGCCTACGTATTTATCTGAGCTCCAATTTACATATTATTGGATCTGCTGTTATAACCATGCATTTTGTCTTTTTTGGGGAAATTAACATGTTAACTTTTCTAGCGATTATGTTGAATTTGTGCAGCATACGTTGTAAATCATCTTTACTTTGAGAGATTAGTATTGCATCGTCCGCATAGCAGATTATTTTAAGTTGTTTTTCTCCCATTTGGTATCCTTTTTCTTACATTTTTTATTATTTCGTCCATGATCAGGTTGAACAATAAAGGACTCAAGGAATCCCCCTGTCTTATCCCATTGCCGGCTTCAATTGGGTCAGTTAGTTCATCTTCCACTTTTACTTTTATTGTGTTGTTCTGGTAGATGTTTTCTATCGTTTTAATTATTCCCAGAGGTACCTCTCTCGAGTATAACAAGTGGATAACGTCCTTTAATGTGACCCTGTCAAATGCTTTCTTAAGGTCCAAGAAACATAAATATGCCGGTTTGTTGTATTCCAACGATTTCTCTTGAACTTGCCTCATTATACAAAATATTATAAATATTATATTATAAATATAGCGTCAGTGCATGACCTTCCCGACCTAAAACCTTGTTGTTCTTCTGTTAATGTTATAATTTCATTCAATTTGTTTGTTATTTTTTTGTTGTTAATTGAATTGAAATTTTGTTGAAAATTGAAGTAAGTGATATTATTCAAAATTTTGCTAATGCAAAATCACAAAAAGTAACTTTTTTATAATTATATGTTGTAATATGTGCGTCCTGTAATAATTCGTTAATAAATTATTATTTTTTTAAATAATCAAACCTGTCAAATTTCCTCAACCAATTTTTAACCTTACCTCATAGATAAGAAAGTAATTTTTAATTAAATCTTTTTAACAGATTTGGGTAGGTTGTTCTGACGCCGTGAATACCTATTGACTCCCGGCATCATTTAATATTGCAATATTTGCATCTGAATTTTTGTTTACATTATAAGCGTACCTAATACCCTCTAATAATCCATGTACTAGTACTAGGTAGGTATCTATTCGACTATTCCATTTTCACTGCGCGTCCACCAAAGGGCGCCAGGGCATCGGCTGCACACGGGCGCTACATGGGCTAGAGCCGCCTCTGTTCATAGCACACCAAGGCTAAAAACCATGACCTGGCAGGCCTCAGCGGTGCACGTGTATCTACCAGGTGAATCGAAAAGTGCAAATTTAGGGGGTAAAATAAACCTTCTCCTGTAAGGTTTAAATTTAAGTATGTGTTTGAGTAAGTCATTTAGAAGAAATGTGTACAATGACAGGCGATTCTGAAGAGCATAAGACCTTGCCAGGCGAGGGGAAAGATTAGGGGTTTTTACTAAAATTATTCTTTTTGCATCGAACAATTTTTTTTTAGGTTTTTTGAATAATTACAAACAGAAAAGGTCTTTAGTGATTTTTCTCTTAAGTTAACAGTTTTTGTTATATAAGCGATTGAAAATTTTGAAAATTGCGAAATCGGCCATTTTTAACCCTAAATCGGACATTTATCTAAAAATTTCAATGTTGCCAAGGTACGTAGATATTCTTTAAACATTGATTGATGAAATCCCGAAGAGTTACTTGCAATAAAATATCGAAAACCCCTTTGTTTTTTTAATTTCTAATCAAGCGGGCGCGTCACTGTAGTATAAGTGAGGACGTTTGAGTTTGCATAAATTCATTATCTCGAGAATGGGCAAATTTCAAGAGAAATCCTCAAATAGGTCGATTTTTATTTTTAAATTAGGACTTTTTGGCATATATATAATACTAGTGACGTCATCCATCTGGGCGTGATGACGTAATCGATGATTTTTTTAAATAAGAGTAGGGGTTGTGTGATAGCTCATTTGAAAGGCTATTTAATTCTCTATTCCAGCGGTTCTCAATCTGTGGTACATGTACCACTGGTGGTACATATTATTATTTGCGGTGGTACACAAAACACAAAAAAAAATTTAAATAGTAGTACTTAGTAAGTATTGATAATACAATCTAAAAATATAGGTGGTACCAAAAATAATAAAAATAACTGTAGGTGGTACATGACTCAAAAAGGTTGAGAACCGCTGCTCTATTCAGTAATATAAACATTAACATCATTATTTATACAGGGTGTACAAAAAAAATGTTTCTTCTATTTGTCAAATTTAATCAAAGTTAATTTAATAAAAAAAAATTTTTTGTACACTCTGTACACATAATGATGTTAATGTTTATATTACTGAATAGAGAATTAAATAACCTTTCAAATGAGCTAACACACAACCCCTACTCTCATTTAAAAAATTCATCGATTACGTCATCACGCTCAGATGAATGACGTCACTAGTATTACATATATGCCAAAAAGTTCTAATTTAAAAATAAAAATCGACCTGTCTGAGGATTTCTCTTGAAATTTGCCCACTCTCGAGATAATGAATTTATGCCAACTCAAACGTCCTCACTTATACCACAGTGTCGCGCCCGCTTGATTAGCAATTAAAAAACAAAGGCGTTTCCGATATTGTATTTAAAAAAACTCTTTAGGATTTCATCAATCAATGTTTAAAGAATATCTACCCACCTTGGCAACTTTGAAATTTTTAGATAAATGTCCGATTTAGGGTAAAAAATGGCCGATTTCGCAATTTTCAAAATTTTCAATCGCTTATATAACAAAAACTATTAACTTAAGAGAAAAATCACTAAAGACCTTTTCTGTTTGTAATTATTCAAAAAACCTAAAAAAAAATTGTTCGATGCAAAAAGAATAATTTTAGGAAAAACCCCTAATCTTTCCCCTCGCCTGGCAAGGTCTTATGCTCTTCAGAATCGCCTGTCATTGTACACATTTCTTCTAAATGACTTACTCAAACACATACTTAAATTTAAACCTTACAGGAGAAAGTTTATTTTACCCCCTAAATTTGCACTTTTCGATTCACCTGGTAGATACACGTGCACCGCTGAGGCCTGCCAGGTCATGGTTTTTAGCCTTGGTGTGCTATGAATTATCACTAGAAAAATTTCTAGCCTTACAGGACGACCGTTAGTCGGAGGGTTCACTAGCTCTTAGACTATTATCTCTTTTACTGCGACAAGTAAAAATAATTGCTTTTCGGTCTAATGGTTTCGGTCTCTTTACAGTAAACCGTTTTTCTTTGTTAAAACTGAACATATTTAAAACTCGATAGAATAAAAGTTGCTTAGAATTAGTCATTTTATCCACCCCCGAGAAGTTGTAAAATTGAGGGGATGTAGAATTATAAAGATTTTCGTATATAATAATTAGACAATTTCAACTACCTATTCCCAAATTTTCATCCTCCCTTTGAAGATCCTATTTTTTTGAGGTTTTCGTAAAGTTTTGTGTTCTTTGATCGTGCTATTCATTAACAATTAATTTACAGCCGACGTTCCAACCAGAAATGATACCTTCTTAGCTACTTTTGCCGATGATACGGGAATCTTAGAAGTGAATGTCGACCTTAATGTAGCATCATAAAAAGTACAAAATCATTTAGACCAATTACAAAACTGGCTCAAGCGATGGAAAATAAATTTTAATGCCGGCAAATCAGTACAAATTACTTTTACAACCAGAAAATCTGCATGTCCTCAAGTTTCTATAAATAATGCTCCGATTCCCACCAAACCAGTTGTCAAATACTTGGGATTGCATCTGGATGAAAAACTCATATGGAAAACGCACATTAAAACTAAACGTAAACAATTAGATCTTAAACTAAAAAATATGAACTGGCTATTTAACAAGAGGTCTTTGTTATCTCTTGAAAATAAACTACTATTGTACAAAGCTATACTTATACCAGTTTGGTCATACGGAATAGAACTATGTGGCTGCAGTAAACCTTCAAATACGAAGATATTCCAAACATTCCAGTCCAGAGTACTCCGTATGATAAGTAAAGCTCCATTGTACAGTTACGGCCAGTGAATAGTTTACAGGCTGGCTTATCTAGGAGCCGATTTTTTAAAATTTTTACCTCGTTTAAACACACCTCTTGAGTCAAAGTGACGTTGCCAGTGGTGTACCTAGAATAGGTTAATTAAAATTAAATACGTATCACGTATCCAACCAGACACTTCACAATGATCTGAAATCCCACTAATCAAGAACTTAATAAAGAATCATTCAATAAAATATAAAAATCGCATCACTGACCACACCAACGAATTGATAAATAATTTATTCACCCAACCACTTGCTGAAAGAAGACTGAAGAGAATATGGCCAGACGACCTACCACAAAAAAACAAAAAAAAAAACAAAAAAAAACAAAAAACAAAAGTCTTCAATCAATGTATACTCCCTGTTTTAATATATGGCTCTCAGACATGGACGTTTACAAAAGAGAATATGGAAAAAATAGCAAAGACAGAAAGAGCCATGGAAAGACACATGCTGAACATTAAATTATCAGACAGGAAAAGAAACGAATGGATCCGTAACAAAACAAAAGTGAAAGACGTCTCTACCCAAGTAGCAAAGCTTAAATGGAAGTTCGCCGGACACACCCTACGGCAGAAGGATGAAAGATGGACTAAGATGGTAATACATTGGAGACCATGGAACCACAAACGAAAAAGGGGAAGGCCACAGATGCGATGGTCAGATGACCTGAAGAAACACACTGGGTCAAAATGGATGCAAATTGCCCAAGATAGAGAGGCATGGAAGAAGGAAGAGGAGGCCTATATCCAAGGATGGATGTTTAGGGCTGATTAGATAGATAGATAGACCTACCACAATAATGCTTAGGGCTTAGAGAACCGTCACTGGACGGTACCTAACTCATGTTAATTGACTTACATACCATTTATTTATTACTTTTTATATAGAGCAGTAAAAATGCAGTGTATCAAATAAAAAAGATTAACAATTAAAAAATAGCATTTTAAAAAATAAACCCAAAATACTTATCGGCAAATGATCAAACAAGGTTTCAACTTGAGTTTAGATACAAGGCAAAATTAAAATAATATTTTTACTTGTGTTTTTGAGCCTTTAAATCGTCATGTTTCTTTTATTTCAGTTTTAATTTGTTTATAACTCGAAAATGATGCCCTTTAGAGAAAAATTACAAGAAACCTTTTTTGTTCAGAATGATACGGGTCGAAAAAATTTATTTTTAAAATTCATTTAAAAATATTGTTAAAAAATTAGGAGCACTTTTCGCAAGGGCTACTTCTTCAACATTAACCTGTGGTATCTCATGAAAGTGTTTATGTAAAAAAATCTTATGGGAATGTTTTTCCGAGCGAACCCGAGTTTTTCGCCTTTTCTATGTGTATAGGACAAAAGAGTTCGTTATCTTAAAGGTATGTACTCATTACTTCGTGTTATTGTTTGTATATTTTCTTCACCATGATTCCATACATCATTTCCCTTATTAGCCACTAAAAAAGTAGTTGTTCGCTGCAGCCTAAAAATTTAATAAAACAGCGGGGCTATTAGTCTAAAATACAATATAAGGTCGATTTGCACTTTAATGGATAAAAATGATTGGATATGTAATTTAGCATGTTAACAATTACAAAAACATAGGTTACCCGATCTAATCTTGTTCTAACTATAATTAATTAATAAATAAAAAATGACATTTTTTTATAAATTAAAAAAAATTCGACCATGCCAGATATTATTTCAGATTTTTTAGATCATTCTAAACAAAAAAGGTCTTTTGTAATGTTTCTCTAAAGTTGATCGTTTTCTAGTTATAAACAATTTAAAAATGAAAAAGAACGAAAGATGACGATTTTCAAGGCTCAAAAACATAGTATAAAATATTATTTTTGAAATTACGAAGTATCTAAATTAAAGTTCAAACCTTATTCTATCAGTTCTTGATGTCTTTTTTTGGACTTATTTCATTTTGAAACATTGTTTTTTAGTTGTTAATGCCCGTCTCCCCATAAGAAACCTTCCTCATTAACAATTAAAAAATATGTTTTAGAATAAAACATTGCTAAAATTCTTATCTAGACCTGACAGAAAAAGGTTTGAACTTGAATTTATGTACTTGATGATTACAAAAATGATATTTTTATTTGTGGTTTTGAGCCTTGAAAATTGTGATCTTTCGTTCTTTTTTCAGTTTTAAATTGTTTATAACTCGAAAACGATCAACTTAATAGAAAAATTACAAAAGAGATTTTTTGTTTAGAATGATTCAAAAAATCTAAAATAATATCTGCCCGGGTCGAATTTTTTTTATAAATAAAAAAAAATGTAATTTTTTAATTATTAATTATTAATAAGTCAGAACAATATTAGATCGGGCGACACTGGTTTTTTGTAATTGTTAACATGCTAAATTACATATCCAATCATTTTTATCCAATAAACAGATCGGTGCAAATCGACCTTATATCGGATCCTCTAATATATATTAAAAACCACTGTTTTATACAGGTAGCCAAAAATTAATTTAAAATAAAAGAATCCATTATTTTTTGTGCATCTCTATTGTTTCTTTTTTACGTTCAGGTTGGTCAGTCATAAATTGTCGAACGTGCTTCTCGTGAATTCTCTTGATTTTAAACGGTTTCATTTTCGCTCTCTGGAGATATATGTGATCAAATAAGTCGAAAAATTTATTGCATCGTAAATAAAGGTAACAAGGTACCTATATGCGACTCCAGTCAATTGGTTAATATAACTTTCGTACATTCGTACGAATATAGCTAAGTGAAATCAGCTGACCACCAACAAATTCAGGACCAATTATCCCATAACCAAATGCAACAACTTAAGAGCAGTCAAAGTCCGAAAATTGAATTTTTTAAGTTTTTTTGGGTTATGATTGAAAATTATTCTGAAGTCTTCTCTTTCCAACGATATATAACACCAGGGGCGGTTTCTCCATTGGTTCACTTGTGCAGTCAGTGGCGGATCCAAGGGGGGGCACGGGGGCACGTGCCCCCCCCCCCCCAGACGAAATAAAAATACACTAGATAAAATGGGTTCAAAAGTTATTTTATGAAACATATTGTACCTGATTCAAATAATTTATTTCGGGAACATAAATGCATTAATTGGTTATATTACAATATTATATTATTTCATAAAATACAATATATTCTGCTCTACACTTCTACAGTCAACATAATATGTTATATCTGCTCATAGATCTGATATTCATGTCAGTTTCGGTTTCTACTTTACCAGCACGGCTACAACTACGACAGTCGGCGCTGAGCTGAAAATCTTGCGTTGAAAATCCTCCACCAAGAGCAGTACAACCGCATAACAACTAGCGCATGCCCGCATCCACCCGCTATCCGCCATTTTACTAGCTCAGTTTCCCAGTTTGTGATCAGAGCTTATAAACGTGTTTATGCCAACGTGCCGTAATTCAGAACTCACAATAAAAAACTAAAATTTTCTCGTTTCTACTCGTTTTGTCAGTGTTGTGTTGTGTTGTGTAAAATGAGTTCTAGTGGAAAGAATAAAAGACAACTAGGCCTTGACTCCTTCTTTTCTAAAAAACCTAAGGTAAGTTCGATAAACATATTCATTTAGTTAACACTGTCTTCATTGCATTGGCTTACTGTTAAAACTTACTCCTGAAATTCCTAGATCATGTTGTTTTACGATGTTTAGGTCTACTATAGGTTCAAGCGAGAGCATAAGTAATAGATTTCTTGTATTTTATTTCTGGATTTATAACTGATCATATTGATGATTTCGAACTTATTACTGCTAATGCATTTACATACTAAAAAGCACAATGAAGTGTTTGCTAATGCATTTACATAGTAAAAAGCACAATGAAGTGTTTTTATAGCAAGTTTATTCGAAATTAATGAGCCTAGTTTTATTAAAGATATTACTGTATACCTATGTTTCTGATTCTCTTTAAGCAAGTTTCTGGCAATTTTCCACAATCACACTAGATAACTAGATTCTCCTAAATATTGGACACTGTGGCAGTAGGCCTAGTTATTAAAGTTTAATAGTTTGTTGAATAAATATATGTACACCAAATTACAGAATATACATTTCTGAAGGTTTTATCAATTAGGATAAATAAAACATAGTTCAGAGAGGTAAAATTATTAATTCGAGGTAAAATATACAACTTTTTTATTTTAAAAGTTTGTCGTTTGCCCTAAAAGCTGTTTGTTTTCAAATATTTATCGAAAAATGCCAAAAAAGGAAATCTTCCCACTCAACCTGGTTATTCTTTAATACTACGTCAAAATCGCTTAAACCATTTTAATTAGTATCGGTATATATGTACATAGTTGTATAGACAAAGAAAACTTTTTTGAAAACTTAATGTAACTTGTATACACGGAGTTTATTTATTTTCCACGTATAGGAAGTATAGAAAGTAGCCTACATTCCAGGTGTGTTCACAATGGGATATCACAAACCTTGAGGGCGTGATCCTGGACTCAAAACAGCCAAAAAATGTTAAATACATAATATAATATGGTCTATCTAGCTCGATTTTCAGTCTGTTTGTCTGTATGTGTTTTTAAAACAATTAATCATAACTTTAGAACCATTTAAGATATCAACTTCAAACTCAGTAATTTTTTGATAAATATTAGGACCTATTTTAATATGGAAACTCAAATTTCTAATTTTTACTATTATAAAATGGCGACCATTTTTATTTTTTGAAGCTTAATATGTATCTTAAAAACGGGTCTAGGACGTTTCATCGCCTCCGTTTCGATGCCGATGCAGGCCGTTTCATCGCCAGTCAATTAATCGCTATCTGATATATTTCCGAATTTTCGACAGTTAGAATTATTATTTATTTTTAGTATTAATTAGGAATTATAGGAAATGCGACATATGACGGCAATGAAATGGACTGGCGATGAACCGGCGGCATCGAAACGTCCCATTCCGCTTAAAAACCATACATTTTACAAAAAATATACCTACAAGACGCAAAGATTTGAGTATTTTAATTTTCTAAACAAATACAAAATATTATTGAGATCAGGTTACAAATAACTGAGAACATTAAGTTTTTATTAAAGAAATACCAATCTTGCGATATTTTGGGTATGCTAAATTTTCATGTAATATTTATTGTATTTTCGTAATTTTCAGGTGGACCATGCAGATTCCCAACCAGAAAATCAAACAACAGCTAACAGTAACATCCTTGTTAAAGAGGCTAATATATTTGGAGATAAGGAATCAGGAACAGATCGCTCTGCATCAGGATTATTAGTCAGCACTTGTAACTTATCTGTTCGCGATTTTGGTCGTCTTCTTAAGAATGGAGATGTCACACCATCACTTCTAACAGATGAAGAGAAATTTCAATGGGTAAAAAACCCTTGGGTGCCATGTCAAAGTTTCATATTCCCAATGGTCTCTGAAGGCAAGAAAAACCGCTCTTTTCAGAAAAGCTGGTTAGAAACACATGAATGGCTAGTTTACAGTAAACTAGTACATGGTGGTTTATGCAAGTACTGTGTTATGTTTGGTCGTAGAGAAGGTGGGAATAATGATGTTAAATTGGGAAAGTTGGTTGTTTAGCCAATGACTTCTTATAAAAAGGCTACTGAATTGCTGAAGAATCATGCAAGTACTGAATACCACAGCCGAAATGTGGTTGCATATCATAACTTTTGTTTGATTCATGAAGGCAAGATTAGCAATGTAGTAGCTTGTATGAATACAGCAGAAAAAAAAATGATCGAAGAGAATCGCAAAAAGCTGATTCCCATTATTAAGACAGTTATTTTATGTGGGGTACAAAATATACCACTTCGTGGCCACAGAGATGATGGTATAATTGATCTAAACACTGAGAGCTGCTTCCGGGAAGGTAATTTTCGGGCACTATTGCAATTCAGGGTGGATGCGGGGGATGAGGTTCTAAGCTCTCATTTAAAATCTTGTGGCAAGAATGCTAGCTACATAAGCAAAACAACTCAGAATGAAATAATTGAATGTTGCGGCGATGTGATCACTGACAAGATCATATCTAAAGTAAAAGAATCAAAGTTTTTTACTATTATGGCAGACGAAACGACAGATTTGTCGCTTAAAGAACAGCTAACTATCTGCATTAGATATTTCGACACCAAGAAATGCAAAATTGAGGAAGACTTTATCAAGTTCGTTGATGTTGTTGATCTAACTGGAGAGAACCTAGCAAACACTATTGCTCAAGAACTAAAAAAACTTAATGTTGATTTAGCTAACTGCCGTGGTCAAGCTTTTGACGGGTCTTCCAACATGAGTGGGGTTTTCAAAGGCGTACAAGCCCGAATTTCACAGATCCAGCCTCTGGCAATGTACACTCACTGTGCCAATCACAGATTGAATTTGGCAATTAGTAAAGCTTGCTCTATTGCTAGCATTAGGAATACCATGGGAGTTATATCTTCCGTAGCAGTTTTCTTCCGTGATTCTCTAGCAAGATTTAAAATTTTGGAAAATGAAGTAAGAGAGAAACACAACCTGAAACCAGGAACTCATGGCCTGAAAAAACTCTGTGAAACAAGGTGGATTGAAAGACACGATGCTATTTTGACTTTTGTGGAACACCTTCCTACACTCCCTGCTGCTCTAGAAACCATCGCCAATTCCCCTCAAGGCAAGGGAAGCAATGCATTTTCTTTCATGCACTCTATTCTTTCATCCGAGTTTTTGGTCAGTGTGGTAGTGTTAGCTGAGGTCCTTGGAATAACCTTACCACTAGCACGTAAACTTCAAGCTGAGTACATGGACGTACTTAAAGCAACTGAGCTTGTAGAAGCCACTACAAAAATCCTACAAGAGAGAAGAAACAACAGCACCGACACATTCAAGGAGTTATTCAGTCAATCAACAAAGCTGGCGGAAGAAATGGGTACAGATATTCAGAAGCCCAGGACAACATCCCTTCAAAAAAACCGAGCCAATGTCCAGGCTGAAACGGTTAAAGAATATTATAGGATGACAATTTACATCCCATTTCTGGATTTTGTTATCAATGAACTGATGGCAAGATTTCCCAAAAATGAAATGGAATGTGTAGGTAAGCTACAACATCTTCTCTCACCAGATCTCAATGATGATCAAATAAGGGATATTCTTCAAGGAGCTCGTAAATATGAATATGATTTACCGTGCTTCTCTGCTCTGAAAGGTGAGCTACAAATTTGGAAACACCTGTGGTCCAATTCTGCAAAAGAAATGCCAAAACATCCAGCACAGGCATACAAGTTGGCCGAACCACTGCCAAATGTACAAGTTTTACTGCAGCTGCTGTGCACTCTTCCTGTGACGACGAGTACAGCGGAGCGAACCTTTTCGGCTTTGCGTCGTATGAAGACATATCTGCGAACGACCATGACGGAAGAGAGGCTTAATGGACTGGCATTACTCCATGTTCACCAAGACTTATCTAGTGCATTGGACGCCGAAGAAGTCTTGGACGTGTACGCAAGGAAGCACAAGCGAAAGCTGTCTCTCAAGATTTTATAAGATTGTCGAAGAAAAAGTAATTTTATTCATGTTTTTAGCTGTATTATATTGAAATACAGTATACGTATACTTATGTGTTGTGTATTTTTATCATGTAAACAACATTTTGGAGATCTTAAATTCATGGTAACTAACAGCTTACAGGTCGAGGTCTTCTAACCAGTATTTTTGAATTAAAATGGTAATATTCGATATTAATAATTCTAAAGTTCCTAATAAAATGCAAACAAATAATTTTGAATACAACTGCATATTTTATTATAAATAAGTTAATTTATTAAAAAAATTAGGTTTAGGTATTTAGTCATCGCAATTCACAAATCTCACTGTAATACATAATATTCCTTATTCTAAGTTTGAACCTTGTGCCCCCCCCCCCCCAACACAATTTTCTGGATCCGCCCCTGTGTGCAGTGAACACCCAATCAAATTTCATTAAAATACAGATTTTTAAAAAGCTCCTAAATATTATAGCAGTGGCGGCCGGTCAGGGTCGGCAGGGTCGGCAGTGCCGACCCACACATTTATAGATATAGATTTTTTAAATATTTGTATCTGTGAAATAAAAAAAAATCTATCAGATAATACAGACTAAATTTTGTTCATGGTTTTTAAAAGAATTTGATCAATCCGAGCGTTAAGTGATCCCTGCGCATAACAGACTTCTCAAAAAATGAATGATCCGAGCCATTTATCTGACTTTTCGGCTAGCCGTCCCTAACATCCGTAGCTTGACAATTTACACGTAAAACTCAACGACATAACAAGTCGATGAGCAAGCGAACATTACTTTTCTCCGTGGGCAATAGCAGATACGGCATGGCAGGTTACGCGGCAAGTACGGCACATTTCGGTCTGCCGGTCGGTGTTTCATTTGGAAGCATGCATCGGTAGAAATTGTCAAAAATAATCACGCCGTTTTACGTCGTTTAATTGATATTGTAATTTTTTTAAGTTGTCAGGAATTATCATTTAGTGGACATGGATCGAAGCATTTGTTAAAAATCAAAGTAATTATAGAGAATTAATAAAATTGTTTTAGAAATACCTATTTACTTTCTGATTCGAAGTGTATTCGTAATACAGAATGAACTAATACATATAATCAAATAGTTAAATTTTGAATAACGTTGTTGAATCTGAGATTTAGAAAACCATTTGCTTTTCACTGAAAGTAGATGAAACTTCTGATTATCATGTCATTCACAATTATCAAATATTTTGTTCGATACGCGTTACGTGGTAATATTTATGAGAGGTTTTAGAGATGTGAGTAAAAGCAATAAGGCAGAATATATTTTTGGTGTTTTAAAGAACAGATTCAAATTTTTTGATACCAAAAATAAATTGGTAGGGCAAACTGGGGCAATCTTATGACGGCATTGCTGTGATGAGTGGTGAATTGAATAGTCTCCAGGCAAAAGTTAAAACTATTGCATCACAAGCTTTATTTACTCACTATTATGCGCACATAATGCATTTAGTTTTACATGATACGTGTAAAAAAATAAAGAATATCATCTTCTCTTGCCAGTTTAGCTCACATAAACGGATTACTGCTTTAGAACAAATTTGTTTCGAAAAAAAAAGCGAACAGTTTGTCAGACGCGATGAAATTTAAAATCTCGGTTAGTTTTATCTAAGCAGATTATCTCTTATAGTTTTAGTATCTGTAGCAGATTTTCGTGAACAGCTTTTGGAAGTTTTTGATTTTATTATCGAAGGCGATGATTTTGAAAGTGGCGATACCTCGATCCGTGAAGCAATCGGTTTGAGAACTTTATTAAATACTAATGACTCTTTCAATATTTTTTTAAATATTTTTAAGACAGAGTTTGCCCAAGATATTCCTTGTTGTTCAAAATGAGTCAACTGACATTATTTATTCTAAAAATAGAATACGAAAGCTGGTGCAAAATCTCAGAGATTTTCGTAATGATAGTAGTTTCCAATATATACGCAGTGACGTTTTGGATTCGCTTGATATTTCCGAACCACCTCAAAAAAGATAACGACATGATACATATCTCGAAAAACGAGTAAGTACCTATATCTGTAAATTTTGGATACCTAATATTATATGCAAATAGATACTCGTTTTTCGAATTTTGAAGATTTGCAAATTTTTGACCTCTTTGACGATTTAAAATTTAAAAGTTACGTTCGCTAAAGAATTTTCAAGATATTTATTTTACAAGTTAGGGTACTTAAAAATTATGCTGGTCCAAATATTTTCCGAAAGTGGGATAAGTTGCACAATATGTATGTATAATTCTATGTAGTAAGTACTGCAATTCATTACAACAAACTGTTTATCAATTTTCTTATTACCACCAATTTCTGCCTAAAAAAACGGGATTTACCTTGTCTCAAAAGAATCAACACGTATTGTCGAAACACCATGAAACAAGAGAGAATGTCAAGTACATCAAATAAAAAAAAAGCAAAAAACAACAAAATCTCCTATGATGAATTAAGCCTTTTAGTTTGATGATATACCTATATGAGGAGACAAAAAAACCTTGCCGACCCTGTCTCCAAGGCCACGAGCCGCCACTGTATTATAGTATCATTAAAATAGTTTTTCGAAAATCTCATAAATATCATAGTATCATTAAAATATATCTATTTTTTATTAATCATATAATTTATTTGAACTGCACCGCTACGCTAGATGCACGTGGCTAGTGCAGAATTCAAATTGAACCCAGCCACTATACAGTAAACCTGTAGAAGAACGAGAAATCTTAAATCCGTGAACCAGCGATTCTCCTATCTTAAAACATTGAGGATTTGTGCAGTGCACAGAGAGACCGGGGCGGAGCGTTTCGATTCACAGTTTGGCATTTTCTGTTGTGGGAATTTATTAAATACAATATTGGCAGATTTTTTTATAATGGAGCCTTATTCAGTGAAGTTTATAAAAGAAAATGCAAATATTTTTGAAAATAGACTTCTTATAAAAAGAATGGTAACTTGGCCGGAGATAAACTTTGTATAAGAATGTGCAATAAGAAATAAAAAGTTTAAACATTGTTTTAAAGTTGAACAATATAGAAAAACTTCGTGGTTATGCGGGTGTGATAAACTACATTTTTTGTTTTGTTTTCCATGTTTAGTATTTTCAAAGAATGAAACTATAATTTCAATCTCGGTCTTTGGATGCTGTTAAAATAAACGGATTTTTAAACAGTTTTGATAAAGCCATTTCAATATTCGCAACTTCATCGTCCACCTTCACCACCGAAGAAGCGCCATCATTCAGTAGGTATCATATTCTGCACAAAACAAAAAAAGTGTATGACATCCTGATTAATCGGGTCAAAGATAGGTTTCATTTTACAGAACATCTTTTGGCGAGGCCCCCAAAAATTTTTCGCCTGCGGCGCTTATTCACCATTTGTATAATTACATTCTTTAATTGAACACCCTCCTTAAATTACCACGAGCCGCCACTGTATAACACATTATAGTAGAAAATATCCATGGCTACAAAATTATTTGTTTTTTGAACATCCGCACTCAACTTACCGTGTACCTGTCAACGGCGTAACCAGGATGATCCAAAAGAGGGGGGTTAAAACTGCTAGAGGGTCTCTGAGAGGTATGGATTAAGCTCAAAGTACATCCCAATGGAGGGTTATAACCCGCAAAACCCTTCTTGGTTACGTCACTGGTACCGGTAGCTTTCTTTATAGCCTATTAGAGTGTTTTACATTTTTGCAATTTCCCGAATACTAGGTTTTTTAACTTTTGATGTCAAATATCTCTGGATCCTTAGATGATAGAAGGTCCAAATTTTTACAGTAACTGTAGATAGATAATATAAAGTGCCGCGTAAATTTTTATTGAAAATGTACCAAAACAAGTAAAATAAAAAATAAAATCTAAACATTTTTGGGGTATTTTGTAAGAGTATTTTCAAAAATTTTAAAATAAATATTACCTTCACTCTAACTTTACAAAAATCTACGCGGAACTAAACAATACATCTAGTTTCAAAATGAAATTACAACTGAACAAAAATTAAGTCTCTTAGTGCTTTGGTTACAGAGCTATGTGACATAATGTTAACATTGTCGTTAAATGGGACTTCGAGTGCCCTTAAGTTGCTAGTTACTATTAAATGGATTATTTTGGACTGAATTAAATATTTTGGAACATAAGTAAGAAAATAAGTAAAACAGAAATTTTCTGTTACACGTAGTTTCTTCTTCTTTCAGTACCCTGTCCGGTTATCGAACGTTGGCAATCATATTGGCAATAATAACTTTGTTATACCACTGTTGGAGATTTCGGAGCCAGAATGTTCTTATTCGGCCTGGGCCATCTTGCGATCTTGCTCTGTATTATGAGGTGTAGAAGGTTATACCTCTCTAGATGTTTCATTACATGGACAAAATAAATATTGTAAATTTCGAATTTTTATTTTTGTGTATATCCCAGTTATATTTAATTGATATTATACAGTGCGCTGGAATAAGTGTTACCCCCCCCCTTTATTTACTCATTTATTTTTAGCACATAATCAAAACGCATGGACAGGTCGATTTTTAAAATAATCTTAGTATATTATAGCATAAATGTTTCGAACTTTACGCGATCCCTCTTCAGGTGACAGGCGTTACTTCGATTTTTTAAATGGAAAAGTACATCATGTGACACCTCATTTAAAAGATTTTGAAATACAGATTACAAAAATGTATAATACTTTAATCTTTTTTGAGAGCGTAGGCGGAAAATTTCGGTCGAATTATTTTTAAACGCATTTATTTTTTCGAATCCTGAAAAAACTAATGAGTATTTTAAAAAAATTTAAACTCAGAATGAAATAATACATTATTATCGGTGGTCAAAAGTCCCTGAGAACCTCTATAATGGTTATTTTAATAAGTCATAGGGGTAAAAAAAGAGAAAATTTAGTCTGATTTTTATTTTAAATGTATCATTCAAAAGAAACGTTTTGTTTATTCTAAGGGACTTTCTTCCTTCGGTAATAATACAGTATTTCATTCTGCGTTTAAATTTTTCAAAAATACTTATTAGTTTTCTCAGGATTCGAAAAAAATAAATGGGTTTAAAAATAATTCGACCGAAATTTTACGCCTACGCTCTCAAAAAGGATTAAAGTATTACACATTTTTGTAGTCTTGTAGCTTTTGTAAGAAGCTTTTAAATGAGGTGTCACATGATGTAATTTCCCATTTAAAAAAATAAAAGTTACGCCTGTTACCTGAAGAGGGATCGCGTAAAGTTCGAAACATTAATGCTATAATATACTATGATTATTTTAAAAATTGACCTGTCCGAGCGTTTTGATTATGTGCTAAAAATAAATGAGTTAATAAGGGAGGGGGGTAACACTTATTCCAGCGCACTGTATATCCCAGTTATATTTAATTACGTTTTATTTCACTTCGTAATCAATTATTTATCAAATACACTATCAATATTACACACACCTCATTACAGTAAACAATTCTGATATCAAATCACAAATTATTCGCTACCTTCTAATTTTACACATATTGCTTGTTTTCCAATACACCTACATACATCCATCCAGTTTTAAACCTTTTCAATTCAACTCGATAACTTGGTATAAAAAATAAAAAATAGAAAAAATCCCTATTTCATAAACATGTTTAGTCCTAGATGCTATGTTACATAAAAGGACCTCATACTTTTGCCAGGTTATTAGTTCATTTGATATTCTTCTTCACTTCCAATATCAACACTCAGGTACCTTAACCAATTAATTCACATATCATTATATCATATCAGTTTCCTCCTGTGACTCATACAACTTATCTTAATTTCAACACTACTTTAATATCAGACTTCCATTTACTATAGACTCTCTAATTTACTCTGCCATTGGTACAATTAAACCAAACACTCCTTTTAATTCATAGTAAATCAAATTTTCAACAGCACAGTTGGACTTACTTCAATTTGAATAGGAACATGTATAGATGGCTGCATAGATTCTGGCTATTTCTCATTATAAAAATCATTTCATACTTCACGTTCATCTTACATATTCAAAGTACTTACTTAAATGTAATTATAGCCACAACTTTGTTGATGTTTGTTATTACTAGGTAAATTTTCATTAAATATTTTACTAACAATTAGTTGGCTGTCGGAATACAGGGTAAATTCCACGTCACGTTGTCCATCTGTCTTTTGACACCTTTCAGAAACATCACTCATTTTGCATTCAGTTGCCATTAAGTCATTGAAATGTGATCAACTCAATTTGGATCCCACGTGTTGGGAAACCTGTATACCTTACATTAGGGCATTATCCTGTTTGCCATGTGACCATCACATGCCTTTTTACTGAAGTATGCACTTTTAAGGCATCTATATTTTATGTAAAGGGTTTTTACCCAAATATTTTTCTTTTGTGGCTCAGCTAGCATCCAGTTTGTAAGTATAACCAACTTGCTCTAACCTTTGTCAAAATTTAAATAATAACTTTATATTCATTAAATCGGTTATACTTATTTTTAGATTGAACACTGATGATGATTTTTTATAAAAATCGAAAACGTTTTGTTGTGATCCCTTTTAAGGGATTTTTAATAAAAAAAAATTTTATACCTTTTACAAAGGATTTCTTTCCAATTTTATCAATATTATTTAATAAATACGTAACTCAAAATATTCCTGAAACCGTGTCAAATATTTGGTAGCTTTAAAAATAAATAACCATTTTCAGTTTCGTTGCAACACAAAACTACAGTCGCATCATATTCTAGTTCAATTAGAGAGTGCAGCAAGCACCTCTACCGGTTTTTGATTTACATGTTTACTCTGATTGGAGTACGAAGGGAACCATTCCCGTTGGAACTTTACCGCGCTGAGCAGATGGGACGCGAATTATAAATTGTAAAATTCCCTCATCTTCTTTAGTCTCAGCATCCGTTATGGCTTGCAAATTTTAGAAGCCTCGGAGGTGTAACCAGAGAAGGTCCCCATTGTTTTCAGTCTGGTGGGATGTAGAGTAAAATTTTTGATGTTATTTTATGTGCTATTAGATTGAAAACTTAGTCATTTAGTAGCTTTGTTTGCCACTGACTTGTCACCAGATTCTGTTCGGTTAAGTGATTTGTATGACAAATATAGCGAATCTTCGATTTGGAAAATATCACCATGGATATGGGGCTCATATTTTTTGGAATCCTGGAAAACTAATAAATATTTTTAAAAAATTTAAACGCAAAATGAGAGATTACATCATTACCGATGCTAAAAAGTCAATTATAATAAACAAAAAGTTTCTTTTGAATGATATGTTGGAAATTAAAAATCACACGTATTAAAATAACCATTATAGAAGCTTTCAGAGACTTTCTACCGTCGGTAATGATGTAGTCTTTTACTCTCCGTTTAAATTTTTCAAAAATACTCTTTAGTTTTCTCAGGATTCGAAAAAAATTAATGCCTAAAAAAATAAATTTTGCGCCTACGCCCTTAATAGTTTTATAGTTTTTGGGTTTGTCTTAAGGCGCATTTAAATCAAAGCGAACACGAACGAACGAACGAAGGAACGACTTCGTAGGTGTTCGCTTGGTCATTCGTTCGCTACAAAGTAGGGCCATTTACATTGAAGCGAACGTTCGCATTCGTTGATGATCGGGAGTGCATATTGCCCGTAGATGTATTTAAGATGGGCCAGTCACACATTGTGTTTAAGTTTATTGTCGTGTTTCTTGTTGGGTAAATTTTAATACAATAATAGCTTATAAAATGCAATATGTTTTCTGTAAAGAAAAAAATATGTCATATTCGTAAATATAAGTATAAATTTTGATACTCAATAATTTTCAATAATTTTATATTGTCCTGTTTCTATTCTATAATTATTTAATTTAAAAAAATTGATTTTACTAATTAAAATAAAATAAAAATTATTTCCAGACTCAAAAATAATTTATCCAGGTATTCAATTATTTTGTTGAAAATTTTGATAAGTTTTATTTATTAATATTTTATTTAAAGCTGGCATTATCAACAAAAATTTGAGATAAATAAAACCTCCAAAAATGCCTAGCAATTATAAATTCATATTTCTTCTTCTTCTTCTTAAGTTGCCGTGCATTTCTGCGTAGGCGTCCACCGTACATTGTCTTGTTTATAAAATATTACTGTTTTTAGCAGCATTGCAAAGCATTTCATAGCCGTGGATTCTTGTCCACTGGCGGTGGCGATTACGCAGCCATGGCATCTTTTTCCCAGACCCCTCTTACCCTCTATCTTTCCGTCGAGTATCAGTTGCTGGAAAATGTATCGTTCCCCTCGTAATATGTGCACCAAGTATGCAGTCTTCTTACTTTTAACATAATTAAAAAGTTCTCCATCTTGCAAACCCGCTCTTCTTAATACTTAATCATTTCTGACTCAGTCCGTCCATGATATTCTAAGCATTCAACGGAGGCACCACATTTCAAACACTTCAAATTTGTTAATGGAACTGGCCTTTAACGTCCATGCTTCCATTCCGCACAAGAGCACAGGTCAAACGTAACATATTTTAGCATATAAATTACTGACAAAATATTTGTATTCATATTTCTAATAATAACAAAAAAAAATATCCTGTTACAATAATTTTGAATTCAATATATTTAGGTAGGTACCTGTAATGTGCTTCGAACTAATGAACGCAATCTGTATCAGTAGCCACAGCCAGGTAGCAGGTATCATACGCTGTTTAAAGGAACTTAGACAACAATATATTAAAGAACCAGCTTTCTTGAAATTCTTCCTCGAAAAAGTTGCTTGCTCTTGGTATTATGACTATATTATGTTCAAATAATAAGTTGTAAAATTGGTGTATCAAAATAAATTTGCATTTGATTAATTTTAGCAATTAATTTGATTTGCTTACCTCATTAGTCTTTTGCGGGTTGAAATTTATCAAATAAAAACATTAAGCTTTTAAAAGCAAACCACTTCGAACCCTCTTTTTGTCTTTCTCGTCTAAATGATGCCAGAAGCTAATTCATTTTTTTTTAGTTCAAAGACATCACAACACATTCCTATAGAAATGTTAAAACAAGCATCAGCTTTTCTGTTTATTATTTTATATAGCTTCGATTTCGGGTCTCATAGGTGCCTCATAGGGGCATTTAAATCAAAGCGAACACGAACGAACGAACGAATTCGTTAGTTAACTTTATTGTATTTGTACAGCGAATCGAGCACGACCGAACGAATTCGTTCGCTTTCGCACATGTTCCAACCGATGTCGGTAAGTGAGCGAATCATCAAAGGAAATCGTTGTTCAATGTGGACAGTGGATAGAGGGTAGCGAACGAATTCGTTTAGAAGTACCTGATTTAATTTATTTAAAAACATAGTTTGAGAGGGTTGTTTATTGTGTAGTCGTGAAAACATAATTTTGCAATATGGAATGGACCAATGAAAAGATGCTTCAATTAATTCAGTTATATAGAAATGAAGAATTCCTGTGAAACCCGAAATTGAAGCTATATAAAATAATAAACGGAAAAACTGATGCTTGTTTTAAAATTTTTATAGGAATGGGTTATGGTGTCTCTGAACTAAAAAAATGAATTAGCTTCTGGCATCATTTAGACGAGAAAGACAAAAAGAGGGTTCGAAGTGGTTTGCATTTAAAAGCCTAATTTTTTATTGGATAAATTTCAACCCTAAAAGACTAATAAGCTAAGCAAATCAAATTATTGCTAAAATTAATTAAATGCAAATTTATTTTGATACACCAATTTTACAATTTATTATTTGAACATAATATAGTCATAATACCAAGAGCAAGCAACTTTTTCGAGGAAGACTTTTAAGAAAGCTGGTTCTTTAATATATTGTTCTTTATGCTCCCTCAAACAGCATATAATACCTGCTATTGAATTCAAAATTATTTTAACAAGATAATTTTTTTTGTCATTAGAAATATGAATATGTACAAATATTTTGTCAGTAATTTATATGCTAAAAAGTGTTACGTTTGACCTGTGCTCTTGTGCGGAATGGAAGCATGGACGTTAAAAGACAGTTCCATTAACAAATTTGGTGTTTGAAATGTGTTCGAATGCTTAGAATATCATGGACGAACAGAGTCAGAAATGATTAAGTACTAAGAAGAACGGGTTTACAGGATGGGGAACTTTTTAATTATGTTAAAAGTAAGAAGACTGCATACTTGGGGCATATATTACGAGGGGAACGATACACTTTTCAGCAACTGATACTCAACGGAAAGATAGAGGGTAAGAGGGGTCTGGGAAAAAGATGTCATGGCTGCGTAATCGGCACCGCCAGTGGACAAGAATCCACGACTGTGAAATGTTTTGCAATGCTGCTAAAAACAGTAATATTTTAAAAAACAAGACAATGTACGGTGGACGCCTACGCAGAAATGCACGGCGTCTTAAGAAGAAGAAATATGCATTTATAATTGCTAGACAGTTCTGGACGTTTTATTTATCTCAAACTTTAGTTGATAATGCCAGATTTAAATAAAATATTAATAAATAAAACTTATCATCAACATTTTCAACAAAATATTAAAAAATATCTGGATAAATTATTTTTGAGACTGGCAATAATTTTTATTTTATTTTAATTATTAAAGTAAAATTTTAAATTAAATAATTATAGAATAGAGACAGGACAAAATGAAATTATTGAAGTCGTATCAAAATTTATACTTATGAATATGACATATTTTTTCCTTACAGAATTGCATTGCATTTTATAAGCTATTTATCGTTGATTGATAAATATAGAGGGGTATATTCATCAAGTATATTCATCAATCAACGCTATTATTGTATTAAAATTTACCCAACAAGAAACACGACAATAAACTTAAACACAATGTGTGACTGGCCCATCTTAAATACATCTGCGGGCAATATGCACTTCCGATCATCAACGAATGCGAACGTTCGCTTCAATGTAAATGGCCCTACTTTGTAGCGAACGAATGACCAAGCGAACACCTACGAATTCGTTCCTTCGTTCGTTCGTTCGTATTCGCTTTGATTTAAATGCGCCTTAGATGGTTTTGTTCTGACTGCGAACATGTAGTTTAGACTTGGATAATAATTTGCAAAATTTTAACTGATCTAAAAGACTAAAATATTTACATATCAATAAAAAATACATTCTCTATCTACAGAAAAAATGAAAAACTGTTACTACTTACGGCCTAGATTGTGGCGTCCTGTCCCTCTGCCTCCTATTTTTGAACCAATTCGACACTTGAGTTAAAGTTAATCCAGTCCTTTTTGCTAACGCTCGTTTTTCATCTGGCGTTGGATATCGATTTCTACTATAGCAGTCTTTTAAAGCATTCCTACTTCTTTCCTTAAAACAATAGACTGTTTCCTCACCGTCCCATATTGTTTTTGGTAAAGGATACTTTTTGCGTAGTCGGTATTTGTCGACAGCTCCTAAAAATAATGGAAGATGAGGATGTCAGTTGTTACTGTAATATGCATGAGTATACGAAGTACGAAGTAAAGAACGAAGCAATAATAATAATAACTGATGAACGCTAGAGTGGGCAAAGATTATAATAGAGGGATGAGAAAATATGGAAACGATACCGCAAACAGAAATGGAATAAGGATGATCAAATTCCGTAGAAGGAAAGATCTAAAGACTGGGAACACCTATTGGAACCAACGAAGAGAAAATAAGTACCTACACGTTTGTAGCAGAAAAAAGAAACGCTAAAAGCCTAATAGACTAAACAGTACATATTATATGAACAAATTAACAAAGCTAATACAAAAAATTTAAACAAGGAGAGAAGCAGAAATATGATTACAGGATAGGCTAGTTGTAGTAGAATGTACAGTAAGGCCACGAAGAAAAGAGGATAAAACTAAATACAGAAAAATAGAAATATACAAACTAAACAAGAGAGAAATAGAACAAAAATACCAAAACGAACAAACGAAGAGTTCAAAAAATTAGAAAGTGAAGAAATCCAATGAAATCTCGATTAAAAGTGGAAAATATTCAAAATAACAATAACCCATCAGGCGAAAGAAATATGTGGAATAAGAAAATTTAACAAACACTTTAAGAGGACAGAATGATGGAATGAAGAAATCAAATCATTAATAAAGGAGAAGAAAAGTACTTTGAAGAAATATAACCAAACACTCATAAAAAGCGATAAGAAGGAGTATATTACAAAGAGAATCAAAGCATAAAAATTGGCAAAAAAAATCTGGTAAAAATTTGGAGGTAGCTTGAAGGAAGGATATAAAATAAATAACTGACAATTCTGGACTCTCGCATAAAGAGGATAAAATGCTGCAACAAAAGAAAAGAAATAAGAGCAATAAAAAACAAAAAAAAATAACCTAAAACGAAGAATATAGAAATATTAGAAAATTTCAAAAGAACACTATGAAGAAATAAATGGGGATGAAGCGACAGAAGATTACTTAGAGGAAGACGAAGTATTAGAAAGTTTACGGGAGATAAAAAGAGAGATACAAGAAAGAAAATGATGAAGCCATAAATAGAATCATAACAGGAAAAACATGTGGGATGATAAAATTGGGCCAGAAATAAATAAATATGGCTGTGGATAACTTGCAAAAAAGCTTGAAAGAATCAAGAGATGCCTGAGGAATAGGAAAATAATTTAATCGTATCATTGCATGAAAAAGGATACTATGCCCAGATCAAGTTAGCTATAAACTATATACATCGATAATAAAGAAAATACTAAATGAGTACGTTACTAAATAAATAGGTAGATCAACTACCATACTAGACCTTTATTGACCTTAGGTCTTGTAATGGTCTTAGGCGGCCCACATATAAAATTATTATTTATAACCACACTGTTGAAACTTTTTGTACTTCTTATTTGGGTGGAGTCGGACAAATTTGGAGCTTAGCGCATTATGGCAGTGGGGCGTTTGTCTGTCAAGCGGTCACGAAGTTGTCAATTTTATGCAAGAAAAAAATTTATAACCACATTGGTAATTTTGTTTTAATCAATGGTTTTTATCATATAAACAGCGAAAACAATTTTGTCGGACAAAATTATTGGGCCATATCACGCGTCGGTTACGCTAAATATGTGAAATTTATTAAAATAATAAATTTATTACCACATGGCTAATTTTAACAGAATCTACCATAAAACATTTTTACAATAATGTGGTAACCTTGTCGGACAATTTTTACGGGGCTTATGCGCAGACGGATGCGCCGAAGTTGTCAATTTCCTGGAATTTTTTTATTTACAACCATTTTTCCGACAAAAATAGGAGGCTATAAGTAATTATATTCTAAATCAAAAAATCTAAGTGTCCTACAAAAACATTGGGGCAAATCGACAGTCGGACAAAAAATTTAATTTTTATTAGTAAACTACACTTTTAAACTATTCTGGGTTCGTGCATCCCTTATCTTTACAACCATTTTTCCTACAAAAGTAGTAGGTTACAAGTAATTATATGTAATTGTCTGACAAAAATGTTGGGGCAAACGATCAGAAAACTTAATTCTTTTAGTTATCGACGCCCTTAAGAGGAGCCATTGTCAAAAAAAAATTTAAAACAGTTTTTCTCGGTTACTTTTGAATCGATTCAGCTGAAAATTGGTACACACACTAAGTACAACATTTAAAAGGATGTGACGTAGAGTTGTACCCAAAATGTTCCAAAAAATTTTTCGACATGTGGGAAAATTTTGGAAAAATTTTGATCTGAAGTTTTGTGTACATACTCCTTCTGTAGTTTCTTTTCTCGAATTTTCAAAAAAAAATTCCGACAAGAGGGAAAATTCCGGAAACTGATCCAATATGCATTACACATGTAAAAAAACAGTACAAAATAAAAATGACATCTGTGGTACTAAATAAAAAAAATCCAGGAAATTGACATCTTCGGCGCATCCGACTGCGCATATGCCCCGTGAAAATTGTCCGACAAGGTTACTACATTATTGTAAAAATGTTTTATGGTAGATTCTGTTAAAATTAGCCATGTGGTAATAAATTTATTATTTTACCACACTACGCCATAATATACGCCCCACTACCATAATGCGCCAAGCTCCAAATTTGTCCGACTCCACCCAAATAACAAGTTCAAAAAGTTTCGACGGTGTGGTCATAAATAATAAGTTTATATGTGAGCCCAAGGACTATAAAACAAACTACGCGAAAAAAGGTAACGACTTTCGATTAATAAGTGTCATGCCCCATAGACCTGGATCCCGCGTACCAAAAAAAGTTGATGAATAGCAAGCTGAAAATTTGTTAATAGCTTAACGGTGTCTAATCGGACAAACTTTGATGTACGGGAACACTGGAAGTTTTCGTTGTGGAACAGTTTAAAAATTTGGAACGTCAGAGTACGAAAACGCCCCATGTATTTTGTCGGACAGAACTTCCAATTGATTTGTTACCGTTTCATTAAACTCTCATGCAAAAATCAGACTGCTATTTTTATCACCAATATAATTTTTGCATGAGAGTTTAATGAAATGGTAACAAATCAATTGGAAGTTCTGTCCGACAAAATACATGGAACGTTTTCGTAGTCTAACGTTCCAAATTTTTAACCTGTTCCACAATTAAAACTTCCTCTCTTTCAGTGTTCCCATACATAAAAGTTTTTCTGACTAGACACCGTTAAGCTATCAAAAAATTTTCAGCTTGCTATTAATCAACTTTTTTTTGGTACTTGGGATCCAGGCCTACCATATTCTGAAGCTATTTCTAAAAATTATCCATAACACAATGTACAAAAAATGCGAAGAAGATATGGGTCCGGAACAATTTGGCTTTCGAAACGGTATGGGCACTCGAGAAGCTTTGTTCAGTTTCATTGTTCTCATGCAAAAATGTCGGGATCAACAAAAAGATGTCTAGTTGTGCTTTATAGACTATGAAAAGGCTTTTGACAAAGTTAAACATGATCAGCTAATAGGATGCTTGAACAATTAATAAAATACGTGAACTCTACTGGAATAAAAACGCGTCTGTTAAAACTGAAATGGGTGATACTGAAACCATAAACATCCAAAGAGGAGTTAGACAAGGTTATACATTATCACCATTATTATTCAACTTGTACTCAGACTCAAAAGAAATTTTTGCACGAGCTCTAGATGAAGCACAAGAAGGAATAAAAGTCAATGGAAAAATCGTGAACAACATCAGGTACGCCGATGATACAGTACTGATTGCTGGCAGTGAAGAAGAACTACAAGTTCTGTTAACCAAAGTAGTGCGAGAAGGAGAACTATACGTTCTTAAGGTGAATGTAATAAAACTAAAACAATGGTAATTTCAAAAAAGCACACACCAGTTGTAAACATCCTAGTCAACAACAATCTCGTTGAACAAGTGAAAAAGTTTAAGTATTTACCTAGGAGGATGTTGGATGCATGAAACCTTAGACCAAGAACAAGAGATTAAGTGTAGAATAGAACAGGCAAGAAACACCTTTTTAAAGATGCGACAGTTACCCACTGCCCGCAATCTTGATCTGTCCCTACGATACCGTACGATAAAGTGTTATGTATATTCTATACTACTACACGCCGTGGAAGCTTGGACGTTAACAGTCAGCTCGTTACGACGTTTAGAGAGCTTTGAGATGTGCGTATTTCGTCGTATGCTGAAAATTCCATGGACCGACCGCATTAGGAATGAAGAAGTTTTAAGGCGTATGAATAGAGAACGCGAACTCACAGAAATTGCCAAGAAACGGAAAACATCTTATCTTGGACACACATTTAACACAACAGGTATAACTTCCCTCAACTTATTATAGAAGGGAAAATAGAAGGAAGACACGGCCCGGGTAGACGACAACTGACCTGGTTGCGCAACATCAAAGAATGGACAGGATTAGTCTTTCAACGTCCAAAATAGAGAAGACTTTGCAGAAGTCATCGCCAACCTTCGCTAAAAAGAGGGCACCCAAAGAACAAAAAAAAAGTGACCTTTTTCGAAGTGATTTTTTTAATGAGAATACGGGTCGTGCTCTAACTCATTTTAAAGATTCATCATCATAGTCATTAACATCTTAGTAGATGTGTTGTGGTTCATAATTGGGCTTCAGCAGCTCGGACAGTTTGATTGATAATATTTCTCCACTGGTCGCGGTCATCAGTTACATGTATTACCTCAGTATACTGTTTGTTGAGAAGCTTTTTAGTAATGTTCGCCCATCGCTGTGGAGATCTTCCGCGTTGGCGTTGAGTCTGAGGCCTTCCTTGGACCACCAACCGCTCCATTTTGTGATCACTCCGATGGATATGACCAAAGAACTTTAAAATTCTAGAGTAAACGGTACTGGAGAGACGCTGATCCGGTTTAATTTCATCCAGAACCGAGACATTTGTACGGCGAGCCGTCCATGGAATTCGAAGCAGGCGTCTCCATGTCCACATTTCAAAGGCGTCTATACGTCGTCTATCTGATTCTTTGACTGTCCATGTCTCGCATGCATAGTAAAATATGGAAAAGACCAGAGTTGAAACGAGTCTCTTTTTGTTTGTCATAGTAATATGACGATCACGCCAGACCCCGTTTAGTTCACTCATTGCTGCTCTTGCTAGTTGAATGCATCTTCTAATTTCGGGTTCACAACTGCCTGTGTTGTTAACTGGAGCTCCAAAATATATCATAGATGAGACTACCTCGCATCCCGCAATAGTTTGGGTTTCAGGAAACTGTTGTTGGCGATCAATAACCATGATTTTGGTTTTGTTGTAGTTAACCATGAGTCCAAATTTAGCAGTTTATTTTAGCAAGATTATTCAATTCTATATTCAGTAATATAAACATTATTATTAGCGAGGGCGGAAAGTCCCTGAAAACTTCTATAATAATTATTTGAATAAGTTACAGGGGTGAAAAAAAAGAAAAAATTTAGTGTGATTTTTAATTTCAAATATTTCATTCCACAGAAACTTTTTGTTTATTCTAAAGGAATTTCGGCCCTCGGTACTAATGTAGTCTGTCATTCTGCGTTTAAACTTTTCAAACATATTTATTAGTTTTCTGAGGATTCGAAAAAATGAATTCATTTAAATAGCATTGAACAAGATGTTGTGCCTACCCCCTTAAAGCATATTTGGATAAATAACCTAACTCTAGTCTATGTGCCAATAGTTTTAATTCACTCTGTATAAAAGTGAATCATATTTTTTTTTCGAAGTGTGTTGTCTTTCGTAGGAGTAGGATCACTTTTCGTAAACTGCAAAGAAAGAGATAAATGTCATACGATGCACTAGGTAATACAAGTTGATAATAGGTAGGTACTTTAAACTTTTATAAATAAATTTAGACTTTAGATAAAATTACAGTAAAAAACTACACAAAACTTTAGAATGCAGAATGTGTCCAAAGTCTGCATTAAAAATATTATTTTTGTGTTTTTTTTATAACAATATGTCCGATTTATAGATATTCGGTTTAAAAAATTCCAATATTAATATTTTTTTGTCTAAATTTATTAGTCTCCTATCATTTGTATCGTATTATAAATAGGTATTCTGTTTATATCGTATTATACATTAAAAACCTATATTGGGATCAAATGGCGTCAGTCAAAATAGACAACAGCAGAAATGTCAATAAAAAGAGGAGTTTGTCAGGACTGTGTACTTCCTCCACTATTATTTGATATATATTCCGAAAAGATCTTTCAAAATTCCGTCGAAAATATTGAAGAAGGAGTAAAAATCAACGTAGAATACGTGAACAGCTTAAGATACGCAGTCGACACCGTTATTCTTGTGGGTTTGCAACGACTTTAAAATGTCAAAACTAGAGAGGGAGATAGCTTGGAGCTGAATATAAACACAAATAAAACCAAAGTAATGGGTGTTACACGTGCACCAAATGCTGACATTAATATTCGTATCTATAACAAACAGATAGAATCTGTACAATGATTCCAGTAACTTGGTTGCTAGATAACAAGCGATCTTGACCACGAAGTCGAAATACGTGTTCGTATCATAGAATATGCTAGGTCAGCTTTTCAAAGAATGAAAAAATTCCTAATAAAGTCTACCTTATCGTTAGATATTCGATACCAATTTGTAAAAACATTCATTTATTCCATATTGCTATATAGAGTGGAAACATGGACGCTCGAAATTACAAGTATGACGGGTATAGAAGCCTTTGAGAAGTGGGTTTTTCGAAAGATACTGAAGATCTCTTGAACAGAGCACGTGACTAACAACGAGGTGCTGAGAAGAGTGGGGACTCAGAGAGAACTCTAAATATTGTAGAAAACAGAAAGACGAGTTATCGAGGACATATTTACAGAGGAGAAAGATACAACTTTTTACGACTCATAATGGAAGGGAAAGGAAGAAGAGGTCCAGGAAGAACAAAATTCTCCTGGCTGAAGAATGTAAGAGACTGGACTGGACAGGCATAGACAAGCATTCTATACTAAAAGCAGCTCTAGATAGAGAGTAATTTGCTATAGTTATAGCCATCCTTCAGTAATAGAGAACGAACAGGCGGCCAAACTATCTAACGATCTCCTGGCCAATACACAACTGAAAACATGAACGCCCAACCAAGAAATGGTTCTTATGAGAACCAAGCGACTAGAACTCTGGGACCCATTGTCCGGATTTGTCAGATAAATATTGAAGGCATTAGTCGATCCAAAAGCGAAATGCTGCCAAACATACTACTTTCTAACGACATCGACCTGGTAGTCATACAGGAAACCCATGCTGCGAACGAACAACAACTCGCAAGTAGAGGCAAAATTCCAGGCTATGATCTTCTGGGAGCAACCTATCACCATGCTTATGGTACCGCCAACTACGTAAAAAACTCCGTAGAAAACGCTCACCTCATATCTTCCACCATGCAAGATAATATACATTTGACCGTTACCAAAATAGGTGAAATGGAAGTGACAAATGTTTATAAACCCCCAAGTATTACATGGCCAAGCCACGTCATAGACATAAGGCCCCATCCCGCCATCTATTTAGGTGATTTTAACAGCCATCATCAAGAATGGAAATACAGAAATAACGATGAAAACGGGGAGACACTGCTAGACTGGGCAGAGAGTAACCACCTGCATCACGTCTTCGATGCCAAAGACCGGGGCACTTTTAAATCGGCGGCATGGAAACAAGAGTACAATCCAGATTTATGTTTTGTGAGCAAAAACCAGAAAAGCTACCCCTTACCAACCAAGAGAAGAGTACTTCATGACTTCCCGCATAGCCAGCACAGGCCGATCATTATTGAGATTGGTATCCAAATCCCACTAGTCACAACCATTCCACGACCACGCTGGAACTTTAACAAAGGTAACTGGCCCGCCTTTACCAACGAACTCGATAAAATCCTACGATAGATTCCACCAACATACAAAAATTATGAAAGGTTTAGAGGGGCAATAATTGCTACAGCAAAGAAACACATTCCCAGGGGCCATCGTAAGCAATACATACCAGGATGGAGTGAGGAAAGCCAAAACCTCTACGAAGAATATCTTGAAACCGGTGAAAGTGACATTGCGGACGAACTTCTCCTGAGCCTTGATGTAGCAAGAAGGAAGAAACGGACAAATGAAGTCGAATCGTTAGATTTCAAAAAGTCTAGCCGTAAAGCGTGGTCGCTCCTAAGAAAACTCGGAAGTGACAAACTGGCAACACGACAAATCCACGACTTCAACCCTAATAAAATTGCATCACATATAGTTGCCACCTCCAGAGGAGCATGTGATAAAAAGTTTACCACTACTATAAAAAGGTAGCTTAAACATCTAAAAGCTGCCTGTCCATCAGATACAGAGTACTCTGCACCGTTCACTCCAGAAGAAGTCTCAAACGCCATCAAAGACATTAAACCTAACAAAGCTCCTGGTACAGATGGTATACCTCCCGAATTCCTGATCCATTGTGGGAAATTTGCAAAAACCTGGTTGTCTAAATTCTATACAGATATACTCAAAACAGGTAACCTACCAAACATCTTTAAACAAACAAAAATCATAGCCATTCTAAAACCTGGAAAACCAACAGACAACCCAGCGAGTTACCGCCCCATCGCTTTACTCAGTTCAGCTTACAAGCTCCTCGAAAGACTGGTCCTGAACAGAATCGGCCCAAAGCTACTTCAAAAAATACCAATTGAACAAGCAGGATTCAGGCGTCAACGAAGCACCACTGACCAAGTGCTCTCTATAACTACCTACATAGAGGCAGGTTACCAAAGAAAACTGAAGACGTCTGTGGCATTCATCGATTTATCGGCTGCATATGACACGGTTTGGAAAGATGGCCTCATCTATAAGCTCCTGAAAATAATCCCCTGCAAAGCAACCGCCCGACTCATAAATACTATGCTGAGCAGTAGAAACTTTCGTGTAACCATGGGAACTACAGTGAGCAAACAGAGAACGCTTAACAACGGCCTCCCCCAGGGCTCCGTACTTGCACCGCTGCTATTTAGTATGTATATAGCTGATATGCCCCCTACCAGATCTAAAAAATTTGGATATGCAGACGACTGGGCACTTGCAACTCAAAACTCCTTAATACAAAACTCCGAGGCAATCCTAACGGAAGATCTGGAACGCCTGGTTAAGTACTTTAAACAATGGAGACTTAAACCTAACCCCAAAATAACCGAGGTTAGCTGTTTTCACCTGAAACAATATGGCCCACACAAAACTTAAAGTGTACATTGATAACCAACTGCTCACGCACAACTATAATCCCAAGTACCTCGGCGTCACCCTGGACAGAACACTCTCCTTTAAGAAACATCTTGAGAACACCGCAGCAAAGCTGAGAACCCGTAACAACATCATACAGAAGCTTTGCGGGACTACATGGGGCTCAACAGCAAGTACACTTCGGTGTTCAGCCCTTGGACTCGTATACTCCGCAGCTGAATACTGCTCCCCTGTTTGGCTGAACAGCTTTCACACAAAAATTATAGATACTCAGCTCAATGTCGCCATGCGTCTCATATCTGGAACGATCAAGTCTACACCTGTGGAGTGGCTTCCACTACTGAGCCACATACCTCCACCTAACCTTCGTCGTCAGCATGCTCTGCTTAGAGAATTCCAAAAGCTGCTTAACAACTCGCAGTTACCTATACACACATATGTCGCCGACGCTAACTCACATCGATTGCGTTCCAGAAAACCTCCGACTAGAGATGCAATAAACTTGAGTTCCAACAATTTCCAAATGAACTCCCAGTGGAAGAACATGCAGAGCGACAGACCGAACCTAATAATGAGAAACACACCATGCATCACAGAAACTCCACCAGGTTTTGACCTCCCCCGAAAATCATGGTCAACTCTTAACAGGATAAGAACGGGTCATGGAGTCTGTGCAGATTCCCTTTATAAATGGAAAATGAGAACCTTTGCTGAGTGCGACTGCGGCGCCGAGAAACAGACCATCCAGCATATGATTGCCGAATGCCCTCGGAGAAAGTATGATGGAGATCCTCTGGACTTCGCCTCTGCAACACCAGCGTCGATTGAATATATTAATACATTAGATGTTAGACTATAACATATGTGTGATAATGTTGTGTATCAAATTGCCATACGCTAAAATAAAAAAAAAATAAAAAAAGTAATAGAGAAGGCACCTTAAGAAGAAGAATACTCTGTTTTGTCCTTCAACCTCTTTTTCGTTATCTACTTTAAAATAAATTATGGAATTAATACAGAAAGATACTCTCAATATATCCTATTTTTAATTATTCACTACAGAAGGCTCTGGTAAGGTAGTCAGACCTATGGAATACCTGTGGAGATTTGAAAGGGTCTAAGATTGGATGTGGTTGAAGTGTTGTGAGAAATGATGAGTACGATATATGAGGAAGTAAGGATGCCCAATGCATGAACGGATAGCGTGATGGTATCACTGTATAAAGATAAAAGGGACATTTAGGACTGTAGGATAAAGGGGTAAAACTGACAAGGGCATAAACATAAACGGAGAAATGCTTAGCCACCTGAGCTTGCAGATGTTATTGATTATATAACCTGAGGTTGCAAAGGGGGATTGAAAATAAATATATCTAACACCCAGATGATAACAAATCTTGTAGTCAGCGAAGAGATGTGCGAGGAACAAAATCCATAGACCATGTAATGGCTTATCGCAAAACGTACACCGGAAAACAAAACTCCGGGTCTATAAAACAATAATCAGGCCCATAGTACGTTATGGCTGTGAAACATGGGTGTTGTCACAGAAATCTGCCAATGCATTGTTTGAAATCAGTGTTTGAAAGAAAAATATTACGTAGGATACTGGGCCCAATAAGTGAAAATAACAACTGGCGAATTAGGTATAATAGAGAAACATACGAGCAATATAGCGAACCAACTCTAGCACAATACACTAAACTGCAGAGATTACGGTGGGCAGGGCAAGTGGTCCGCATGCATGAGAATGGAATCCCCAGAAAATTGCTAAATGCAAGAATGCAAGGAAAAAGACCTGTTGGAAGACCTAAAAAGAGATGGGAAGACGAAGTCGATGAGGATGCCAGGAACTTCCTGGGAACGCGTTCATAGAAAAGAACAGCGGTAAATCGAAATGATTGGAGAAGCTTGTTGAAGGAGGCCAAGTCTCGATTTGGGCTGTAGTGCCATTGGATGGATCGAGGTAATGGCTTATAAATACCTAGGTCATGAGATTCTCATAGGAAAAGATCTTGAGCTACTCGGTCGTATAAGACTGACTTGGGCAGCCTTCGGCAAGCTGAATCATATTTTTATATCGTCTGATATATCAATATGTCTTGAAAGAAAAACCTTTAATCAGTGTGCTTTGCCAGTGTTAACTTACGGAGCGAAAACTTTAACCATGACAAGGATAACAGTGCAAAAGATACGTGTGTCTCAAAAGGCGATGGAGCGTGCTATGTTGGACGTTTCACTACGAGACAAGATCCCAAACCGCCAGCTACGACAAAGATCAGGAGTGGCTGACGTAAGTAGTAGAGAAAATAGCATCACTGAAATGGAACTGGGCAGGTCACGTGGCTCGAATGACAGATAACAGATGGGCAAAGCGGATACTGGAATTGAGACCAAGGGATGATGCCTACCGAAGCAAAGTCGTCCACCAGCACGTAGGACTGATGATCTAAAACGTTGGCAGGCGCGGATACAGGGGGGGGTCAACGGGTCCATGGACCCCCCTATTGTATTTAGTCTATAAGTATTTTTTTATTATTTTTTTTCTGTTAACTCTAAACTTTAAGCCAGCAGTACAACACTAAATTACACGACAACCGCTTCCAAAGAATCGAAAGAAGCCATAAAATCTAATAAAACACCCTTCTCTGAAAAATAATCTGCAGGCGCATTTGTTTGGGTACCGGTGGAACCATAAACAACGAAAATATTTTTCTCAATTCAAAGAATAACAAAAATGATATTTTAAAATGAAAATACATTACACAGGGTATAAATTTACTTCATGAAAAGTCACGTTTCAAATTTGCGATACAATAAAGATATAAAAATTTGTATTTTACTAGATAATCCATGCGTACCTACCCATTGATGGTAGAAAGGTTAACGACCAGTGAAATTAATAGTCGTGAATTGTCTATCAACCCTTTTGATATTGTAGGTATTTGGGATTATATAGTGTATTTTATCCTTAGAGTAAGTGTGAGTCGTATGACTAAATCTGGAAAATATAATATTTGAGCAGTGTTGCCACAGGTCTTGGACAGAATTTCGGGAGACTGCTCCTATTTTTCGGTAGAAATCGTCAAATTTCGGTAGATTTCATTTTTGCTTCTTTTGCTATCACATTGCAAAAAATGATACTTTATGTACGAGTATTCAAAAATAAACTACATTCAGCATTATATAATGATCAATTATCACCATTCATCATAATAATCATTCAAAGTTCAAAATCGGTATACATACAAATGTACTTTCTCTGCTTTCTAGGTATTATAGAGCAACTTTCTTTATTTTTTTTAATACAAAATAACTCGAGTAGAGCCGTCTAACTAATGGTAGGGGAGCAAAGTATGCTAAATGTGCAGTCACTCGAGCGCTTTGGGGACCTATTGGGTTGTGATTATTAGGTCCTAAAACCAAAAAAAGTTAAGTAAAATTTTCCATTTTATCGGGCGCTTGCCATTTTTTAATTTAATTTTCCATTTCCATTAATCGTTTTTTCCGAATATTGCGCCATCTATCCATAATTCGAAAAAATGTTTCGAATAAAAGTTGCTTATTTTTATGCAGAGAATTCAAATCTGCAATAAAAAATGGGGGCTCCCATTTAAGATTTTAAAGTAACCCCCCACCCCACCTCCGTGGGGGGTCGCGTTTGATACCATTCGATATATTTTTCAAAAATATTAAATAAGTGTATTTTGCAGTTTTTCGATCTGATGTTTATTTTGCTAAATATCGCGGGATTTGTATTTAAAATTTAAAATTTACCCCCCACCCCTCTCTGTGATGGGTCGTGTTTGGTATCTATCGATAGATTTTTGAAAAATATTGAACGTGTAGTTTTTAGTTTTTCGATCTGACATTCATTTCGCGAAATATTCGCCTTTTTCTTGTGAAACTTTGTGACTCACCAATTCCCTTACGCCCCGCTCAAATCGTCAGATTTTTTAAATATACACTGTTTTGCATGTATTTAACTTACCTTATCTTAATCTGACAATTTCGAGTATTTTTAAGGATAGATTTTTTTTTTCGGGCCCCCCTAAACGAACTCCCCTGTGTTAAGAGCCCATATATGGCAGAGGTACATCTGCAGGGTACCACGTTTCTCCCCATATGATAATCTGACGCGCTCGAGTAACTGCAAAAATCCCCGCTTGGGCTCCCCTACCATAACGCAATACTAAATATCAAGGATGCTTTAGTTTTGTTATAAGGAATTAATTTATTTATGATAAAATAAAACTACATATTTTTTCCTGTTGTAGACTTTTTAAAAAAGCTTACCACACGTGTACCTATTAACGTTCAAAATACAAATATTCTTATTTGAAAGCTGTATAATTTTTGTTATAATAAATAATAGTTATAAGTTATTAACATTTATAAATTACTGCAAAAACAAGGGTTTTTTGCAATTATCTCCAATTGTTTATGTATTTCAAATTAGAAATTATTAAGATCTAAAATATTTATTTGAAATATTTTTCTCTAAAATCTACAGGGAATGTTTTATAGGCAAAAACATGATGATTTACACTTTATAATCGTTTAAAAACAAAACAATGTCGGACATTGAAGCAATTGAGAACGAGAAAAATTTTTAATGTTCTTTAGTTATGTCGAAATTCTGTAAGTTAAAAAGGTGCAAAATAAATTTCTCTTGTTTTAAGATTTTAATTTAAATACTATTTTTAGTTTTATTTAGTTTGGAATTATCTTCTATATCAAAATAAGCCACAATCCTTCAGTATTCACTATTAAGATTCAGGTAGATACATTTTACTCCCAAAATTATAATATAAAAGGACAAAGGACTGGTCATAAAATTGATATCGGTAAATCCGTATCTGCTGGTTCGCACATTGTGTCACAAGCTAGTAAAAGCAATTTAAGAATTCTTGAAAATTGACTAAACTCTGTTGCCAAATCTATCCGCTAAAAAAAGTTTTCTAATAATTTTGATTTTTCGGTAAAAAAAAATCGGCAAATTAATTTGAAAATTAAGAATTTTGATTTTTCGGTTGAAAAAAAGGAGAATTAGGTAGATCGGTAGATTTGACAGGTATTCGGTAGATCTACCGAAAAATCGGTAGCTGTGACATCACTGTAATTTCAGGTAAGTCTGCCCCCCCCCCCTATTATGAATTTCTAGATCCGCGCCTGAACGTTGTCATAGGAATTGGATTCAAGAGACACAAGATCGAAACAGATGAAGAAATGTCCAGCAGTGGACAAGCGAAGATTAAATGATGTTTTAACGGCACTTAGTTTTGAAAGTGAAAATTATTTAATTACCTAGAGGTCTCCCACGGATTTTCTCAGCTTCGTTATAATGTGCTTTAAACCATAACGTTTGCAATTCGGAATGCCACCTGGTGTGAAATGCGTGGGACTCCAATATCGAATATAGTTCGTGGTATGATCCCCTGTGAAACGCCACTGCAGCTCGAGCACGAAGAATACTTTCGTTGCCCCTTAGAAGCTCCGATTGTGGAAGTGACCATAGGAACGTTGCTAATTTTTCGATGTCACCTCTTTGTTGAAGAGCTTCACACATACATTGTACCTATAACAAAAAATATTCTGTTATTATTGCACAATATATGTATAAAGGATTTTTCATTAACGTGTCATTTCACGCAACCGCGGCAATTTGCTCTAGTTCCAAAAAGTCTCAAAACTCATCACGTCATTTATCCCGTCACATAAAAGGAAAAAATAGAACAAGAATATCAATTCTAATTCGAAATACTAATAGTGCAGTCACTGAAGATGGATATGAGCTAGTGGCGGCCGGTCAGGGTCGGTAGGGTCGGCAGTGCCGACCCACACATTATGGACACATTATAGATTTTCTAAATATTTAATTTAATCCAGAGTTGATGATATTTGTTTCTGTAAAATAAAAAAAAATCTGTGAAATAATACAGACTAAATTTAATTCATTGTTTTTAAAATAATTCGATCAATCCGATACGTTACGTGATCCCTACGCTTAAGAAACTTTTCAAATTAATAATCCCAGCCGTGCATCCGATTGCGATTGTATGAATTCTTTTTTATAAGATCAGCTTCGCTTGACGGCATGCCGTCCCTAGATCTACGACTGCAGCGCAGCGCTTCAAATATTCCACAGCGCGCTGTGGAATATTAGACAACCAATTATACATTTCACCATAATTTCACCCGTATTTGAATGGCAGGGTCCGGCACAGCGGCACATAAACAATCTGCCGATCATCGGTGATAGGTAGACAGTAGACACAGACAGCAGCAGGCAAGCCACGTAAATCTAAAGTGCGCTCGGGATGAAATTAATTATGAAATAAAGTAGCTTTTGGAATTTTAAATCTCGGTTAGTTTTCACTGTAGCAGATTTTCGTAAACAGCTTTTGGAAGTTTTTAATTTTATTTTATTAAAAAAGGCGACAATTTTGCAAGTGATGATATTATCTCGATTCGTGAAACAATCGGTTTGAAAACTTTACTAAATGATTATTCTTTTAATATTTTTTTTACATATTTTTAAGAAAGTGTTTACCCAAACTGATGTGATATTCAATGGTGTTGAAAATCAGTCAACTGACATTATTTATTCAAAAAATAGAATAACAAAGCTGGTAAAAAATCTCAGAGATAGTAATTTTCAATATAATATACGCAGTGACGTTTTGGATTCGCTTGATATTTCCGAACACCCCCAAAAATACAAAAGTATGACACAGATCTCTAAAAACAAGTATATTTTGAAATTTTTGATACTATTATTATTTGTGCAAATAGATACTACTTTTTTTTTTCAAATTTTGAAGATTTGCAAATTTTTGAAGCTTTGCAAAAATTTAAAAGTTACGCCAAAGAATTTTCAAAGTATCTATTAGACAAGTGTATTAAAACTATGCATCATTCTTTAATCAAATAGACAACTAAAGGAATGAATTAAAAGTTTTATATGCTGATCCAAATATTTTCGGAAGATGGGATAAGTTACAAAATATGTATAATTTTATATACTGCAATTCATTGCAACAAACTGTTCCCGAAATTAATAAATTATTATCATGAATTCTCTCATTGCTACCAACTTTTGCCTTAAGGTGATACAGTAGCGATCAACAGGTAGCAACAAAAATGCGGTCCAAGATTCCGAAAGTTCTACGAACTTTCAAAAGTGAGGCAACAGTGCGTCGGTGATTCGACACTGACAGTGACGTTTATACTATCAAAATCAATAATTTTTATACAGATAAGGGCTAAATGTTGCCAAGTCAGTGACGTTCGATTTCTTGTTAAAAAAAATCGATTTTTGGTAGTTTCAATGTGACACAAAGTCTAGGCACGGGATAAAAAAGTTTATTTGAAGAAAGTGTATTTTTTTGTCTTTCTTAATGGCGGTACAGGCTCCTTTTTGAAATATTTTATTTAGTTATAGAGTAATTTCCACATACTAAAATATTTCTGAAATTGGGCTCTGTATCGTCAAATCTTTATTATATTACGAATAAGTGTGCCAAATATCTCCACAAAATATTCAAAATTACAGCCGCAATCTTGGAACGCGTTTGTTGCTACCTGTTGATCGCTACTGTTTCCTCTTAAATGGACTGGATTTCTCTTGTCTCAAAAGTGTCAAAACGTATTGTCGAAACACCATGAAACAAAAGAGTATGTCAAGCTTTTCTCAAATGTCAATAGAAAAAAACTATTAAAATATCTCCAACACATTAATAAATTTTACGATGTTATAACCCATTTTGCTACGTCCAAACAACATAGACTAAAGTTAATTTATAAACATGTTTAGGATCGTAAATCTAAATCTAATGTGAAAAAAACAAAAAAAAAAACAAAAAAAAATAAATAAAAAAAAACAAAAACCAAAAATCTTTTATGATGATTGAAGCCTTTCAATTAGATGGTATACCTATCTGAGGAAACAAAAACCTTGCCGACCCTGTCCCTAAAGCCACGAGCCGCCACTGATATGAGCTATTACCTCCGATTTCGTTGAAGCTTCATCGATTTGAATGAAAATTGGTGAGTGGTTAGAGGATATTTCAAAGAATAAAGGTGACATGGTGCCAACTTGCGCTTTTACTCTGGGGGTGGATGCCACCCCTTCCCGTGTGTGAAAATTATTTTATTAAAAATAACTCATTAATTCGATAAAGGGATAAATTTTAAGCAAAATTTATTTTATAAAGTTTTTAAAATAAATCAAAACTTTTTGAGTTGTTAAAGATCAAAGACTTTAATTTTTCGTGAGAAAAATGCATGTTTTTAACCGATTTTTCATAAATAACTCAAAAAATATAAGTTCTTGTAAATAGTTATTATTACCAAAATTGAAGCTAATAAAAAATGAAATACATTCCTTATTAAAAAAACCCTTTAGTGTTAACTAAAAGTGAGTTATAGGTAATTGAATATGTATATTTTTTCGCCGAGTACCCAAATGGCTAAGTATTTAAGCTTAAATAACAGGAAAATGATGCATTTTATAGCATAAACTTTATTAAACATTTGGCAAAGTACTTAGAAATATTTGGATGACGGGGTTAGGCCTTTTTTTGGACCAATTATACTATAATACCTCAGTAACTTTGGAACCGTTAGTTTTAGGAGGAGTATACATAGGACCTTTTTTGTTTATAATTCAATGTAGAATATTTTTGTATAAACCACTATTCACGCTAAACCGCATAGTTTTAGACATATTGACGAAAACCGTAAAAAACTACTAATTTGACGACTTCTCCCCCCCCCCCCCCCCCCCCAAACCCGACGCTCAAAATGGTGCAACTTTTAACGGAACAATATGTGGATCATATAGAAGAATTTGGTGTTGAAGGATAACTTTCAATTTGGAAGTCTGGGTTTGGGTCTAGTTCTAGTTATACCATATACCATACTAAAATAGTATCTAAGTATTGTTACAAAATTAATAAAAAACGTACTTGTTTTAAACTACTTCATTGCAAAACCTCATTAAAAAAAACGAGAATCAAGGAAAGTTAAAAAATGTAAACATATGTATACAGGGTCTTCCGTTAAATTAAATGGGTTGATAAATACAAATACCTGGGAAGCTGAATTTAAAGAAAATATATAAAACTATAAAAATAAGGTCCAGGATACAAATAGCAAGAAATGCGTTTACAAAATGAAAATGTTTCTTTGCAATAAAGACCTTAGATTGGAACTGAGTGCTCTGAATAGCTCTGAGATGATACGTGTTTTCTATACTGCACATACGGACTTGAAAGCAGGACATTAAACAAGGACACATAAATAAGAATAATTATCTCTATAGTATGCTATGTAGATGATGCCATACTTATTGCAGAGAGAGAGAAGTTGCCTTTCAGAGACTTTTAAATCAATTTAATGTAACAGCAAGAAAGTTCAACACGATATCACCAAATAAAAAAAGTATGGTAATCTCTAAAGATCCAATAACGTGCAAGCTGGAAGTGGACAGCAAAATAATCCAACAAGAAAGAAGTATCAGCTACCAGGGAGTGCAATTGCACAGTTATGGAAATAGAGAAACGGAATATGCCCACCAAATAAACAAAGCCAACAGAATAGCAGGATGTCTTAAACACACTATCTGGCGCAACACACATGTATGGACAGAAACAAAGGCCAAGATCTATAGGACAGTAGTTAAACCAGTTATGACTTACACTGTGGAAACAAGACCTGACACCACAAGGACAAAAAGACTGATGGAAACGTGTAAAATGAAAACAGTCCGACATATCACAGGAAAATTATTATGGGCTAGACAACGTATCACAGATCTAAGGCAAAGCTGTAATATAGAGAATATAAATGACTGGACATTAAAAAGAAAAAAAATGGTGTAGCCATATAAGCAGAATGGGAAAAGGAAGACTGGTAAAGATAGCACGAGACAGATCACCAAACGCCCGAAGGAGTATAGGAAGGCCAAGGAAGAGTTAGAGTGACAACCTGGATATCTCATGAGGGGGCATCCGAAAATGGAACAGGCGCGAGCCTATTAGGGAAGCAGGAAGAAGAAGAAGAAGACATACATAAGCTATAGTCATTTTACATGTGGTATTGCAGAAGGATCCTTAGAATAGCATGGAAACATAAGAAAACCAACAAGGAGGTATTGCGAGAAATGGGCAAAGAATACGAAATAAGAAACACAATAAATCTAAGAAAGTTACTATATCTGGGATACGTAATGAGAGGACAGCGATACGAAATGATAATACTTATAATAGAGATGAAGATAAGAGGAGGAAGGTATATAGGAAGAATAAAAATGTACCCGTGTTGAGCTGCCCCCCCCCCCACTTGCAAAAATCAAAAAACAAATAGCCCTGATTTATGAGCTATTTATGAGCTCTCATATTCCGCAAACCCAGAATTTTGAGCTCGTTCCACTGAGCAGGAATTTGATAGGTACTTTGGTACTTAAAAATAGGAATATTGAATCGGTTTTTGCGGCAGAATTATGAGCTATTTATGAGCTCTTGAAATTATATAGTTTCGATTTTTGAGCTCATCCCATTCACCCCCAAACAACCCTTTAATTGATTTAACTTAAGAGAAAAATGCTGAGAAAACTTAAAATATATCGTATTGCGGATATAATTCCTATAGCTTATATACTCTAAGAATAAACTATTAAATCACGTGCATTTCGATTATTGAGCTACAACCCCTTCGCAAGAAAACCACCCTATCTTCCTGGCTTAAGAGAAAGTTGTACTTAAAATGCATTAAACTAATTATTTGGCGACTACATATCATTTAATAATTTATAAGCTTCCAAATTACGCGCCTTTAGATCAGTAAATTGCAATTTATTTTATATAATGCAGTCACTGAAGGTAAAAATCAACGATTACCTTCAATTTCGGTGAACCTTGGTACCACCTTGCGCCTTTACTCTTAAGGATGGAATCCGCCCTTTCTCAGGGGTGAAAATTATTTTATTAAAAATAACTGCACAAATCAATAAAAGAACAAATTAAAAGCAAAACTTATTATATAAAGTTAATAAAATAAGTCAATACTTTTTAAGTTATTAAAGATCAAAGATTTTAATTATTCGTGAAAAAAATGCATGCTATGAAGCGGTTTTTCGTAAATCACTGAAAAACTGTAAGTTTTTACAAAAAAGTTAATAGTAGTTTAATTCGTATAGCTTATATTCTAAGAATAAACTCTTAAATCACGCGCCCTTTGATTATAGAGCTACAACCCCTTCGCAAGAAAACCATCCCATATTCCCGGCTTAAGAGAGAGTTGTATTTAAAATAATTTAAATTAATTATTTGGCGACTACATATCGTTTAATAATTTATGAGCTTGCAAAATATACGCATCTCAATTATTGAATTGCCATTTTCTTTCTATAGTGCAGTCACTGAAGGTAAAAATCAAATATGACTTTCGATTTTGGTAAATCTCCATTCATTTTCACGAATTAACAATAACAACTTGGGGTTTTAACCTGGGGTATATGTCACCCCTTCTCGGGGGTGAAAATTACTTAATTAAAAATAAGCCCACAAATCGAAAGAGGGACAAATTGTAAGCAAAATTTGTTATATAATATGATTAAAATAAATCAATACTTTTTGAGTTATTAAAGATCAAATATTTTAATTTTTGTGAAAGAAAATGCATGCTTTAAAGCGATTTTTCATCAATAAATCAAAAACTGTAGTTTTTACAAAAAAGTGTTCATTACTAAAATTGAAGCTAATAAAAAATATAATAAATTGCTTACTTGAAAAACCCTTTAATGTTAATTTAAAGTAAGTTATTGGTAATTAAATGTATATTTTTTTCTGCGACTGTTAAAATCTAAGGATTCAAGCTTAAATAACGGGAAAGAGATGCATTTTATAACACTTAGGTACTAAATACTTGTCAAAGTACTTAGAAATACCTATCAAAAATGAGCTCCAGAAAAAGTTGATAGCATCTAAATCCGCTCACCAATTTTCGTGAAAATGAATGCAGATTTACCGAAATCGAAGGTCATAGTTGATTTTTACCTTCAGTGACTGCACTATAGAAAGAAAATGGCAATTCAATAATTGAGATGCGTATATTTTACGAGCTCATAAATTATTAAACGATATCTAGTCGACAAATAATTAATTTAAATTATTTTAAGTAAAACTCTCTCTTAAGCCGGGAATATGGTATGGTTTTCTTGCGAAGGGCTTGTAGCTCAATAATCGACAGGCGCGTGATTTAAGAGTTTATTCTTAGAATATAAGCTATACGAATAAAACTACTATTAACTTTTTTGTAAAAACTTACAGTTTTTCAGTGATTTACGAAAAACCGCTTCAAAACATGCATTTTTTTCACGAGTAATTAAAATTTTTGATCTTTAATAACTTAAAAAGTATTGACTTATTTTAATAACTTTATATAGACATTATACATATATAACTTTATACATTTTGTTTATAATTTGTTCTTTTATAGATTTGTGCAGTTATTTTTTATAAAATAATTTTTCACCCCCGAGAAGGGGCGGTATCCACCCTCAGGGTAAAGGCGCAAGGTTGTACCATATCACCTTTGTTTTTTGAGGTATCCTCTAACCACTGACCAATTTTCGTGAAAATCGATGAAGGTTCACCGAAATTGAAGGTAATCGTTAATTTTTACTTTCAGTGACTGCACTATATAAAATAAATTGCAATTTACTGATTTAAATGCGCGTAATTTGAAAGCTTATAAATTATTAAATGATATGTAGTCGCCAAATAATTAATTTAATGCATTTTAAGTAGAACATTCTCTTAAGCCGGGAAGATAGGGTGGTTTTCTTGCGAAGGGGTTGTAGCTCAATAATCGAAATGCACGTGATACATTAGTTTATTCTTAGAGTAAATACGCTATAGGAATTATATTCGCAATACGATATAATTTAAGTTTTCTCAGCATTTTTCTCTTAAGTTAAATCAATTAAAGGGTTGTTTGGGGGTGAAGGGGATGAGCTCAAAAATCGAAGCTATATAATTTCAAGAGCTCATAAATAGCTCGTAATTCTACCGCAAAAACCGATTCAATATTCCTATTTTTAAGTAGTGGGAGGGGGCTGACTCAGCCCCCCCACTAAAGTATTAAATTCCTGCTCAGTGGAACGAGCTCAAAATTTTTAGTTTGCGGAATATGGGAGCTCATAAATAGCTCATAAATCAGGGCTATTCGTTTTTTAATTTTTGCAAGTGGGGGGGGGCCAGCTCAACACGGGTTGAAAATGTCATGGTTGAAACATTTAAGGGATTGCTTTAAATGCAATTCTATAGAACCCTTCAGAGCAGCTGTAGATAGGGTAAAGATAATGATGATGATGTCCAACGTCCGATTGGAAGACGGCACTTACAGAAGAAGAAGTTCCATTAAAAAATAAACGTTTGTTCTACCCTGTGAATATGGGGCGCCCTATTAGTCAATGTGGTGCGACCGCTCCCGTCTGACAAAATTTCTAATTCCGTTTCTTTGTGGATTCCTATTCAAAAATGTCCCCTTTAAACAAATCTGAAGGGTGCCGGGCGGAATTTTTGGACAGAAATTGTTTAAACAATTCTTTTAAACAAATACAAAAGATTACGTTTTTTTGCTCCGGAACATATATTTTTGAGTTTTGTGGGTCATTCTGAACAAGAAAGGTATCTTGTAAATTTTCTCAGAAATTAATAGTTTTCGAGTTATAGACGATTTAAAATCTGAAAAATGCGAAAATACGCATTTTCGAGGCTTAAAACTCATATTAAAATTAGTATTTTTGAGGTTGACAGATACCTAAATTGAAGACAGCTTCAAGATTCTGAAGAGTGATAGCGTCTAACTTTAATTTATACCATTTTTTTTAATTGTTAAATATGCGTGTTTATCCGATTTTTTTGCCGGTGAGGCGTATATATTGACACGTTTCAATTCAGAATATAGTTGAAGACCATCAATGTCACTGTGTTGGCCATCAGTGAGAGCAATGTGTAGGTCCTTGCAGCATTTTAATGTTTTGTCATTGCTTGTGGTCTTTGAATGTAGAAACCCAAACAGTTTGTGATAGTTTTGAAGCTGCTCAAATCTGTCTCCTGGAGAAGAGATACACTGATCCAAGACCGCGTAGAAGAATTTAGTTTTGAACACGATCTCAGCATAAAGAACTGTTTCATCACTTTATTCATAAAATTGTATAGAATTCTATAATTTTAGGTATGGACTTCTTCAATGCTTTTAATAGCACCTTAAGTTGTTCTGATTTTTCTTTTTCCATATCTAAATTTAATCTGTCTACCCTTAGTGCTATTCATGATTTTTCCAGTTTATCTAGTTCTGAACAAAGGCAATTGGAGAATATGATCGCTCAGTTTACTACTATTTCTTCAAATGACAAACTAGGTCGTACTTCATTAATATCTCACACTATTGAGAATGAATAAATTATAATTGTTGATATATAAGACGTTTGTAGAAAAACTATTGTATGATATAAACACGTAACGTGCTCTGTTTAAAAAATCTTCTAGTTTCCTCCAAAATATTTTTTCCAGATTCTTTGGGACATTCTAAATAAAATAAGTTTCTTGACATTTTTCTCAAAAGTTAATAGTTTTAAAGTTATAAGCGATTTAAAATGCGAAAATTTGTTTTTTTTGTCATTTTTCGGATTTTAAATCGCTTATAACTTAAAAACTATTAACTTTTGAGAAAAATGGCTAGAAACTAATTTTATTTAGAATATCATTAAGAATCTAGAAAAAATATTTTTCGGAGGAAAATAGGAGATTTTTCAAATGGAGCGCGCCGCACCGGCAAAAAAATCGGATAAGCACGTATATTTAACAATTAAAAAACAACGGTATAAATTAAAGTTAGACGCGATCACTCTTCAGAATCTTCAAGCTGAATATTCAGTCTTCAATCTAAGTATCTGCCAACCTCAAAAATACTAATTTAAATACAGTCGAACCCGCTTATTAGAATCCCTGTTATAGGAATATCCCGGTTTATGGAATATAAATTCAAGTTCCCGAAACATTTCCATTTACTCCTTAATAAATTTATCTGTTTATTGGAATAGGATCTAACTAGATAATACCGCTTATTAGCATATTTTGCAGGTCAAAGATTTTTTTTTACAATTTACTAAAATGTTTGGTATTATGGTTTGTCGTCAACGTAGATATTATTAGGGTAATAATTATTACTTTGTTACTTGTTACGAATACCAATTCGATCTTTAGCATGGGCAGGCAGCATGGCCGACAAATGCATGGGTCATAAAATAATTTTTATTTTTCTACACAAAGGCACTGTTGCCTGTTATAAAATTGTTAGAAGCAGTTTATTTAGAATTCACTCAGAGAGTACCTACTTGTTTACAAGATGGGAATTATGGCTTTGTTAAATTCGAAAAGGAGGGAAAAGAACAAGAATGTAACAATCCATTTCTTGACGCCATTAAACTTCTATTCAACCAATGGATTAAGGATTAAGGATGACCACACGGATTAACAACCAAAAAGCTATAATTACCAATAATTTCTCAAGAAAAAAAAAGTAATTTTATTATATATCCATTTTAATAAGAAAATATTTACATATCCACATATTGCATACATTTCATATTAATTACCTAATGTATTCATTCACATACATGTAATGTAATTTGGTAATAAACACATACATAGATAAGTACTAGTTACACTACTGTATTATTGACGTAAAAAGACCTAAAACCATTTACATACACTGATTATGTCTTCTTCTTCTTCTTCAGCCTGTGTTCGTCCACTGCTGGACATAGGCCTCTTCCATTTGCTTCCATCGATTTCTACTCTTGGCAATTCTCATCCACTGCTTGCCCGCGACTTGTTTGATATCATCTGCCCACCTGTTCTGCGGTCTGCCTACTCCTCGCCTGTTCTCTCTTGGTCTCCAGTTTGTTAGTCTCTGTGTCCATTTTTCGGGATTATCTCGGGCAACATGTCCGACCCATTGCCACTTGAGCCTTGCTATACGTTCTGCGACATCAGTAATCTTTGTTCTTTCACGAATGTCGCTGATTATGTAGATACCTACATATATGATATACATATTGGCATATTGGCATAGTATGTAATAAAACTACATATTGGCATAGTATGTAAAACTACACATTGGCATAGTATGTAAATAATATTATTACCTACTATACCTACGTATATTCGGTAACACTTATTTCGATTAGCCACCAATGATCGGTTATTAGAATATCCCGGTTATAAGAATATTTTTGCCTTGCACAAAGGCTATTCCAATAAGCGGGTTCGACTGTATGAGTTTTTAAGCCTCGAAAATGCGTATTTTCGCATTTTTTAGATTTTAAATCGCCTATAACTCGAAAACTGTCAATTTTTGAGAAAAATCACAAGATACCTTTCTTGTTTAGATTGACCCAAAAAAATATATGTTCCAGAGCAAAAAAACATAATCTTTTGTATTTGTTTAAGAAAATTGTTTAAAAAATTTCTGCCCAAAAATTCCGCCCGGCACCCTTCAGATTTGTTAAAGGGGACATTTTTGAATAGGAATCCACAAAGAAACCGAATCAGACATTTTTTTCAGACGGGAGCGGTCTCACCACATGGACTATATATACCTATTATATATTTGAAAATTCCACACCTGTAATTTTGAACCAATCAAAATACGTTATTTTGACAGATCACCATGGCAACGGACGTATTTTATCGGAAATTTTTTGCTCGTGGGGTACCCAACAGCGAATTATAGTGGAAATTTTTTGACGTTTACAATAACAGAAAATTTTTGACAGACTGGTTTTTATTTGTTTACATAATTTAGTTTTGATTCATTTTCTATCACTTGTAGTTACTCAAAACTTATGTAAAATTGAAGAATATACTATTTTCTATCTTGAAATGGTATTCCCATGCAACTAAAATGAGTAGAAATTACGAATTTGAAAGCCTAAATAATTGCTGACAAAGCTATGGCGCGCTATTAATCTGTTCATGCAGCTTTGGATTTTCAAATGCAAATTTGGTGTGGAATTTTCTTACCGAATACCACGCGAAGTCAAATTAATATCCGGAATTTTTTTTTTGATCATGAATATTTTTAGAAAATTTCCCTCGTCTGCGACTCGGGAAATTTTCAAAATATTCATGATCTCAAAAAAATTTCCGGAAATAATTTGACCTCTAGTGGTATTACTAGTGAAAATATTTTAAAAGGATTGTCCTATCTATGCCCTAACTTTTACTTTTTTAGTATCTTTGACGACAAACGAATAATCAGACTTATTCCCACTAATTGTGCACCCTATCTATGTATGAAGTCTATCATATTTAGTACGTTCTTTAACGGTAAAATATTGCAAGACCTCTAAATTCTAAAGTAACCGCTCCGATTTAGACGAAATTTTTCAAATAAGCTCATCTTGTCCTCCTCTTCAAAGGTGATAATGAAATGTGTGCTTTTTATTTTAAGGGCTGAAACTACCCTTTTTTACCAACAATTAAAAACAGCCGATATAAGCGTTATTTAAACATAATTTATGTGTGGGTACGTTAAATAGTATGTTAAATATAGAAATTTGATTGTTTCTTATATTGAAATGTATTTTATAGTTTATAACTATTTTTTTCTACAACCGTGTTAAAAATGCAATTTTTAGCACAACATACGAGCGTTAAAAATGCTACTTTAAGACACTAGTGCTTTCAAAAAATTTTAAGGCACTGCAGTTCGTATTGACCGTATAGACAATTTTGATGTAATTTCAAAAAAATATAAAAATGGAATGTCAGTCAAGTTCAAGTAAAAATTTTTGTAGATCCTGTAATTACGTTTTGTAGAAAAAATATTGTATGGTATGCGTATTAAAAAGTACATTTTTAAGGCACTCAAACTTTCACATGCGTGCCTTAAACGTGTACTTTTAACACTTATACTTATCGTAAATAACTATAAAACCCTTAAAAACTACCCTCTAAATAAGAATTTGTATACAAAATATTTTGTAACTTTAAATTAGGTAATTATGTCTTTTGTACTGATTTCAACTTTATTTTATGTTTGCAATTTAGTTTATTAAGTATTTAATATTGTCAATCCTTGTAAACTACCCCTACAAAGACATTTATTAGGTCATTCACTCACGGTAAAATTCACAGGTTTTGTCAACTTGACATGAAATTTGGCATTCACATAGCTAATAAGTCAAAGAAAAAAAGTGATATAGTACCGATGTGTGCTTTTGCCCTGGGGGTGAGTTTCACCCCTTCTCGGGGGTGAAAAAATATAGGTCCAAAATAAGTCCGGAAATGGATAAACTGACTAATTTTAATCAACTTTTGATCTATAGAGTTTTTTCAATAATAATAGTCTCCCGTTTTATAATATTGTGGCTTTGGGAGTATAGCAGGGAAGTCTGCTATATCTAGGGCCTACGGTCAGAGAATAAGGACCACATGTGGTCCTTATTCTATGCTACGGTATACAAGGAAGGTAACAGGGCCAGTGCTACGCTTCAACCGCCTATTATTACCCCTGGTTTTACTCAAGGTACTCATTTTATTCAGGCTGAGTCGACCTGGGGCCTATAAACATTTTAAAAATGTCTAGTTGTTCTTGCCGGCGGTAGGATTTGAACTCCGGACCACCGGCACGCGAGCCAAGCACGCTACCACTTCGCTACGCCGGTTTAAGTCAATACTTTTTTTTCACAAGAGTTTTTTCACCAAGTCAATACTTTTCGAGTTATTTGCGAGTGAATATGTTCATTTTTCAACAAAAGAACCACGTTGTTAGACGGTTTTTCGCTAATAACTCAAAAAGTAAGTATTTTATCGAAAAAATATTCCGAGCAGAAATATAGATTATGAAAAACTGAAAAATCTGTGTATGTATGAAGTTTGGAGACCTAGTAGAACCAAAGTCGTAGCTAATGAAGTTCCAAGATACGGGGTCTTGAGATTTCTCTTATAAAGTGAAGATTTATTGATTGCTCTAAAACCGGTTGAGATATGCAAATGAAATTTGGTGGGTTTTAAGAGGTAGTTATTACGCATTTGTTGACAGACTTACTATTAAGAATTTTATATTTTCCCTTTTTTTTCATACGATGCGCCTTTTTCATAAAAAAAAATAAAATACTTATATCAATGCTTAAAAAGTATTCGACATAAGTTTCAATATGGTTTTTTAACGATAACTTCTGTATATTTCAAGATATTTCATTGTTCCGAAGCTTATTTTGTGGGAAATTGTAAGTGCTAAAAGTTTTTCAAAGTTGGACTTTCTGGAGGTCTTTGATTTTTAAAGCATGCGATTCAAAGGGCTTAGAAAACTGCTTCTCACACATACGTACAAACTTAAAATATAAATATCTCACTCAGTTTTTATCAAGAAGACATTGAAAAAACTGAAAAGGTTTCAGTATGAAAAATACTACATTTTAGAATTGATAAATACCTATTTTTCAAATTTCTTTTAGTTTTCAAGTAATTTTGAAAAAATGGAAAACATTTATAAAATATCAAAAAATAATTTAATAATAACAATAGCCAGTTTATAAATAAACCTAATTGTGTATGGAATAATGTTAATTTTTATTTTCGTGGAAAATTCACCAATTTAAGTAATTATTGTTTTGTTTTTTCAACGACATAATCGTTTTGTTTTTGTAATAACTCGGACATGTTTTATTCAAATCACTTTTATCGTAGCACCTTTTAAAGGTATCAGTAAAATCTTTAAAATATGTCTCCATATTTTTTTTTCTAAAAATCTCTATTTCTTGCGTTAGGTATATAATGATAAAATGTTTGATTCAAGGTTAATTCGAAAAAACCCCGATTTTAAGTAGGCTGTAACTTAGGTTGTCTTATTGCTATAATAATTTAAACAACACCACTCCATTCATTAATTTACAAGGTTTCTTTTTGTAGATAATGACTTTTTCGTAAAAATATATAATTTTAGAGTTATTTTTGAAAATCCATTCAAAAACATGCATTTTTCATTTAAGAAATCATTAATTTCGTTCGTGAGTAACTTGCTAAATATCAATTTACCGAAAAAGTCGTATAAGTATAAGATTTTTTACTCAGAATTAAAATATCTATCAATTTCCGAGGTTAGTTTGAGGTTAAATATTTCCACCCCCGAGAAGGGGTGGTGCTGTGGTACCCACCCCCAGAGCAAAAGCACACATCGGCACAATATCACTTTTTTTCTTTGACATATTATGTATATGTATGACAAATTTGAAGTTAATCCAAGCTGTTCTTTAAAATGCACCGCAAAAACCATCAAAGAATGTACTAATTAGAAAAAGCGCATATTAACAAATGAATCAACTTACTTGATCTGGTGAAAAGCTCAGTGGTTTCTTTCCAAAACTGTCCAGACCATTCAGTTGTATCGAACCTTCATTTTTATTTACATTGGTACTACTACTATAAAAATCCAATTGCAGTCTCCGCCCATCATCAGTCTTCTTCTCGAAACACTCCGCATACCCCATCACCCTCTTATCAACGTCACTTTTGTTCTTAACCAAACTATAATCATCTTTCTTAAAATAATCCAACTTTTTAGCACCAACACCCGCAGTGTCCTTTTTCACCAACTTTTCACCCATAAAGTAATTGTCCAGCTTGCAATTCGTCGCGAAATATAAATTGTCCGAATAATAGTTAATGTTCCCCATGGGGTGACAGAAACTCCCCATGTGAGAATCGCTCGAGCCGCTGGAGGCAGCGTCAATTTCCATCATTGCACCGAATCTTATTATTTAACCATAAGAATTGTACTAAACAAAACTTACAAACTAACAACAAGCGTTAGATTACCAACTGGTGCACTGTTTGTATATTGCTGGGGACACCCGAAGAGAAGGCGGAGTCAAAAGCTCGCGCCGCCAATCCTGAAGATGGCTTTTGTGTTGCCGGGGTGATGTACCTCGGGATGAAGCGAATCAGACGCGAGTATCTTCTAGTTGTCGGGGGAGCTTTTGAGAGGGTTTTATTTGTTTGGAGCTTTGTTTAGTATAAAGAATGTTGATTGCGTTTCAAGAACAAAAATTCAATATGTGTTTTGATTTTTATGAGACGGAATGTTGGTCTCAGCTAAATTATTTTTCAGTTTATTAAGAGAAAGTATATTTTACTTGCATTAAACTTTTCATTTGTTTACTCCAGTTTATCTAAAATTCGTATTTCTAACTTGCCAATTCGTTATTGGTTATTTATGACTAAAATTATTGGTCATTTTGACTTTACTCAGCGATTATTGGCCAAATTCCTATAAAATAAAACTGTGATGTTCTGTTGTGATTTGTGATAAACTTTCATTATTAAATACTGCATTTATATAAATAGGCATGGGCGTCCACAGGGAGGGGCAGAGGGGGGCAGCTGCCCCCCCTAGAGAGGACGAGGCGAGTGTAAAATTGGTGAATAAGCAATATAGAAAAATACAAAGGTGTAACTTAATCTTGATTTTCAGTGCAACCACTCTGTATCTACATTCTAGCTGAGATGAAAAAACCGCATAAACTTAACAAAACTTTAATGCAAATTTGAAATCTGCTATTATTTTATTTACCTAATATTTTTTAAATCTGCAAGCAACAGCAACCACCCCTGAATTCGTATTTTCTTTCTATTCGAATTTTTTTTCCACTGTCCGTCACACAGATTAAATTTAGTTGTGAACGATTTGAATAGTTTAAATGAAGTGCAAAATACTATTGCAACTATTAAAGATACAACCAATTTCTTCCGTGAATCAGTATTAAGAAGGAATATGATAGCAAATATCCCTAGCCTCTGCGAAACACGGTGGTTCGAGAAATACAAGGTAAGTAATTAGTGTTTTTCGAAAAAAATTCATTGAAATTGTACAGGCCTTGCAAACCCTATCCGTTGAAGGAAATTTGGTCACTAGAAAAACATCTTATCAGTTGCATTATGTGGCATGCAAGTCAGGATTTATCGTCGCTGTCATTGTGATTGCAAAATATTCCGAATACCTAGAGCCTATAGTCAACCGCGTACAATCTGCGCAAACTAATGTTTTAAAGGTAGCGGAACATATTCGTCAAATCATGGATATTTTAAAAACACAGACAGAACGCAGATAATGTAACAAACACTTTATTGAATGAAGCCAATAAGGTAGCCGAATAATGCGGTTTTGAATTATCTACCCCTGTAGACAAGCAACAGCATAGAAGCAATCATCCAGCTGATACGCCTAGTAAATACCGAAGGCGATCCATGATTCTTTCGTATTGTCTCTAGAGACGCGGTTTCCGAAGAAAATACGCCAGCCTTCGCTCTGAGTCTTCTGCATTCCAAGCATTTTTCAGAAATTTATTTAAATGGCCATAAATTAGAACAACTGAGACAATCCTTAAAGCACTATGAAATAAATGGAATAAATAGATGCAGAGCTAGAAGTATGGGTAGAACATTGGAATAAAAAACGCCTTAATAATGAGTTAGACATCTTCAACACCCTTGAAATTTTTGAACTGGTTCGAGCGTCCACTACTTTTTATCCGTTAACAAAAAAATTGCTGGAAATTCTCGTATCATTGCCTTGCACTACGTGTACAGTTGAGAAGTCGTTCAGCAGTCTTCAAAGAATAAAAACATGGTTGCGGAGTACAATGGTCGAAGATCGCCTTAATGGGTTAGCTCTAATGAGAATTCATCGAAAACAAATATTACCAAAAAAGAAAGAGTTTGTAGAGAAAGTTTTACAAGAATTTACAATTGATCCGCGTAAATTGTTGTTTAAATAATAGTGTTTAGGAACAGACAATTTATCTTGCTTCACACATCGAAGGCTTATCCAGGAGGAAATAAACTTGTTAAATTTGCATCACGTTTTTGTAAAAATCATTAAATTTTTTTAAAATATTTAATATATATTTAGTTTGCTTCATTTTTGTATGAAATCATTGAGTTATAATTTTGGCTCCAAAAACGTTATTTTCAAAATTTTTCGTAGGAAACCCCTTCACCCTCACCCTCTCTGAAGACTCTCAATTTACGTCTATATTTATTATTGCTTATCTAACCATTTTTTTTATTTCTCAAATCTGCCCTCCCCTAGTTTTGATCCTGCGGACGCCCATGTAAATAGGTATGTACATACCTACTACTTGTTCGTTCAATTTGAGGTATATATTTTTTGAAATGAATATTGGTCTATCAATCCCATACAGAGCCTATTTTACTTCAAATCAGGCCCGAGGCACTACACAATTTTCGGGCCCCTAAATATAATTTAATAATAATAACTTTTTTAAATGTATTAATTATTTAATAGAAATATAGTTGCACAAGAAAATAAAATTTTTATTAACAATAAATAAAATTTATATTTCAACAATTAAACATTGTTTAAGGGGATAGGCGCAAACTTTCGGCTTCAATGCTATTTAAATGCAGAATGATAGATTACGTTACTACCGAGGGCCGAAAGTCCCTGAAATCTTCGATAATGTTTATTTTAATAAGTTACAGGGGTGAAAAGAAGAGAAAATTGAGTGTGATTTTTAATTTTAAACACAGTCAAACTCGCTTATTAGAATATCTGTTAAAAGAATATCCCGCTTTAAGGAATATAAATTTGAGGTACCGAAAAGTATCTGCTAGCCACTAATGATCGTTTCTTAGAATATCCCACTTATTATAGGAATACTTTTGCTTGGCACGAAGGCTATTCCAATAAGCGGGTTCGACTGTATCTTATTCAAAAGAAACTTTTTATTTATTCTAAGGGACATTCGGCCCTCGTTAATAATGTAATCTTTCATTTTGCGTTTAAATTTTTTTAAAATATTTATTAGTTTCTTGAGGATTCGAAAACATGAATGCATTTAAAGAGCATTGAAGCCGAAAGTTTGCGCTTATCCACTGAATTATAACTCTTATGGTTATCATTTATCATTGCCTGTTCGTAAAATGAAAGAATTTTGAAAATTTGTTTTGTTAGATATTGTAATGAACATGTTTTGTTTGGCGATCTTTCCGAGCCCCATTCAAATATGGGCCCGAGGCAGGTGCCTCACGGGCCTAGTGGTAAAATAGGCCCTGATCCCATACTCTCCGAGTTAGATAGACCGCAATATTGGGGATGGACCAGTAATTTCAACGACATTATAATAAAAAAAGACATGTATTTTTCAATAAGACAAGGTATTGCAAATACTTTTTTTGCACGATTGATCATTTTTGACTGGTGACATTTACTAGCAACTCGACGGTAAGTAATCCAACTCGACGGTAAGTACTCCAACTCGACGGTAAGTAATTCACTTACCGTCGAGTTAAAAAATCTCTTAATTTTAATTTATTTTTTGAAAGAATAAAGAAAACTAACGAATTATTTATTAAGTAATATTGAAACTTATGGTACAATTTGTTAAATTATTTAATGAAATCCCACTTGTTTGGGCTGTGGTTTCACTTCTAACAGAAACTCCTGCAGAATCGCATACATTAGTAGTATTACTAGTATTGCACAATATTTTTTCGGCAAAATCTATTTTATTTTGAAGAGAATCTTCTACATAGCTTTCTGCCATTGTCGATGAACGCCAACCTCCATGACGCTTTAATCCGAGGACATCAACACATTTATTAGCCAAAAGCGTTGCTGATGTCCTCCTGAACGAATGGCCAGTATAGTTCTCGGGATTAGGCAAATTTAAGAATTTGGCAATTTGAGAAGGCCAGCCCCCAATTGTCCCTTTCCCTATTACTTGAGCACAACATTTTCCTTTGGCGTATCTTAAGAACAAATGATTTGATTTTACTTGTAATGGACGAAGTTTTATATACTTTTGCAGAATTTCTAAATATGGAATTTTATCGTCTGGTTTATTAACGACTGTAAAAGTACGCTGGATGTTCGTTTTTGTATTGGGTACTTTTACAATCATTAAACCATCGGTTTGTTGGATGTCATTCATAGTAATATTATATAATTCTTCTCTTCTACAGGCACCAGATATTCCCAATATCATTGCGACCTACAAATTATGAAAAAATCTTCATTAGAGTATTTCTTTTACCTAAACTAGCTTATATTACCTTGTGAACTAGAAATTCTTCATCCGGTGCTTCCATCAGAAATTTTTCGAATTGCTCCCGTGTAAAAATGCTCGCTTTCTTAGGCCTATAGCCAACGTTTTTTTCTCTTCAAATACGCGATCAAAGTTGAAAACTTGGAAATATCAATGCCATCATAAAGAAAAACGGTGGATTTAATCATTGAATATTCTGCCCAGAGGCTTCCAGGAGCTTTCAACTGCATATGTCTTTGAACGAAATATGCCAATAGAGTCTTTTCTTCGATTCTTAAATTCTTGCCTTCGCACCATTTTTTAAAACTTTGGTAGGTATTTTGATAACGGATTTTGGATTTTTCGGGAATAATTGCGGAACACCCTTCTTCCCAAGCCCGTTCAATTTCTTCAAATTCACTTTCGCTCATATTTTAATTTATAATAATCAAAATTGTACTTAAAATTATTGACAACTAAATAAAAACTCAATTCTCCATAGTTGTTATGCACCCTAGTTACTACCTAACAACCAAAGTATCTATCTTGATAAAATGAATGAAACTAGTCAATATGACGAAAATGTTTAATTTTATAATTTATAATGGTATCAATAGTGCAAAAAACGTTATAAGCATGTCGAACGTTAAGGGTAACCGATCTCAGACAATAATTGGAGTGGTCGCCCCGCTCCTCCTCCAAACAATTGTCTTCGATCGGTATAAAACCCTTACCGTTCTCCATACTTAATATACTATTAAAACATTATTTTTTTATACCTAATAAACAATTCTACATCTAAGTGAATATATTTTTTAGTTTTTTCCTTCTTAATGTTATTTTTCAGCATTTTTCTTTTTCTTCTTCGTATTTTTTTACGAGTTTACCGTTTTCAAAATCAATGGGAAAATCCCAATAGTTGACTATACCATAGTTTAAAAAACTCTAAAAGAAGTAAAAACTTCAAATTGTATTCTGGTATAGAATCGTTTATTAAAAACTATCTAAAAAGTCATCCAAATGGATTGCAAAACGTTTTCGTTCTAATTTAGAACATCTTCAGTGCATTCTGCAGAGTAGTTTGAAACTAGCACACTATTTAAAGTGGTAACCCCATAATATATGGTTTACATATTATTTATTACATAATAGAATATGTTAACTACATACAAGTCGATGTTGTTAGATATAATAGAATACATGCCTAAAGGGCAACATGCTTTTCTGCGCGAAAATACTAGGTACTTGCCAGTTCAATGGGCACAGACCAACTCAGTTGCCAACCTTTGGCGCGCATACGGGTAATATGATGGCTCATATTACCCGTATGCGCGCCAATGGTGAATATTAAATACTTAATTGTATGTCAAAAAATATGCAATAACTACGTCATAAAACCCACCAAATTGCATTTGCATATATCAACCGGTTTTAAAGCAACAAATAAATCGTCAGTTTGTAAGAAAAACTTCAACACCCTGTATCTCAGAAACGAAGCATTTGCGGACATATCAAGTTTATAAAGCAAACTGTCATTATTTTTTCATGCATAATTATCCCTTAAACTTTTCCAAATTTTTTTAAATAAAATTGAATTGTATTGATAAAAAACATGTCTAGTTGTTAAAGCACCTAACTTTTTTATTATCCAACATAAGCGATTCAATCAAACAACATAATGTTGAGAAAGCATGAGGCTATAGTTAGGTTTTAATTTCAGTATTCTACAAATGCTAGAATATCCCACAGGGTGATGCAAGCTTTAAGAAAAAAACACAGTTTGATTAGTACACCCGGTAGACAATGAAAATTTAACTGTTTAGTATCAATATTATTATAACGATTTTGCCAAGGAATAAGGCTATAACATATTAAAAAAATCACTTATATCCGACAACAGGTTTAGGAGATATTAGACATCAAAAATGACCCAATTTTAAGGAGGCCGGTTATTTTGGGCCAGAGTGTATATTTGAGGTCAGGTGAATAAAAATAACCAATTACAGCAACATTACACTGATAACAGATCCATTAGTCCAGTCGGGTTAGACGAATAACAGGCCTAACCTTGCATTAGGAGCTGCCCCAAATTTTATTTTTTTAATCTTTAGGGGGGTCGATAGTAGTGTAAATTAAAAATCTCGACTGAATTCCGCCATTGCGTTAGCCGCCATCTTGATTTTAAACCAGAACCGTTTTTGCTCAATATCTCCGCCATTTTCAACTTTTCGACAAAAAGTATAACAACCAAAATTATTGAAAATGTAATTTTCTATCATTTCTATTTTTACAATTTTTTCGTGTGATCAATATTTTCGGAGTAATAGCGGAAAATAGTGACAGTTATATATAAATAGAGCATAATTATTGATTTATCTCGTTTATTGTTAGTTTTACTATACAAAAATAGAGAGAATTGAATTCTACACAATTTTAGTTTGTTTCATTTTTTGCTAAAGTTAATATTTAAGGTAGTATATACGCGATAATGGCGCGAGCGTAAGACCTGATTGATTTTGTAGCAATTGTTTTGTTCAATATATACGCCATTTTTAACTTAAATTGTTCCAAATATGATTTGCTACAATTTCTTTTTAACAATATTTTTCATGCGGTTGATATTTTCCGAGTTAAGTGGGAAAATAGTAAAAAGTGGTGGGCGGAGCATAATTATTGAATTGAATATTTTTTCCGAGCTGCCCCAAATTTTAAAATTCTATCCTTTAGGGGAGATCAATAGAGTAGTGTAAATTTAAAATCTCGACTGAATTCCGCGGTTGCATTAGCCGCCATATTGATTTTAAAGGAGAACAGTTGTTGCTTAATATCTTCGCCATTTTCAACTTTTCGACAAAAATGGTAGGAGCCAAAATTGTTGGAAACGCAATTTTCTACAATTTCTTTTCCACAATTTTTTTATGCGATCAATATTCTCCGAGTTAAGGAGGAAAATAGTGAAAGCGGAGGGGGAGCATAATTATTGATTATCTCATTTATTATTAACTTTAAGACATAACTGTACATAACAAAAATAAAGAGAATTATATTTTATACACCACTTTTTACTATTTTCCCACTTAACTCGGAAAATATCAACCGCATGAAAAATATTGTTAAAAAGAAATTGTAGCAAATCATATTTGGAACAATTTAAGTTAAAAATGGCGTATATATTGAACAAAACAATTGCTACAAAATCAATCAGGTCTTACGCTCGCGCCATTATCGCGTATATACTACCTTAAATATTAACTTTAGCAAAAAATGAAACAAACTAAAATTGTGTAGAATTCAATTCTCTCTATTTTTGTATAGTAAAACTAACAATAAACGAGATAAATCAATAATTATGCTCTATTTATATATAACTGTCACTATTTTCCGCTATTACTCCGAAAATATTGATCACACGAAAAAATTGTAAAAATAGAAATGATAGAAAATTACATTTTCAATAATTTTGGTTGTTATACTTTTTGTCGAAAAGTTGAAAATGGCGGAGATATTGAGCAAAAACGGTTCTGGTTTAAAATCAAGATGGCGGCTAACGCAATGGCGGAATTCAGTCGAGATTTTTAATTTACACTACTATCGACCCCCCTAAAGATTAAAAAAATAAAATTTGGGGCAGCTCCTAATGCAAGGTTAGGCCTGTTATTCGTCTAACCCGACTGGACTAATGGATCTGTTATCAGTGTAATGTTGCTGTAATTGGTTATTTTTATTCACCTGACCTCAAATATACACTCTGGCCCAAAATAACCGGCCTCCTTAAAATTGGGTCATTTTTGATGTCTAATATCTCCTAAACCTGTTGTCGGATATAAGTGATTTTTTTAATATGTTATAGCCTTATTCCTTGGCAAAATCGTTATAATAATATTGATACTAAACAGTTAAATTTTCATTGTCTACCGGGTGTACTAATCAAACTGTGTTTTTTTCTTAAAGCTTGCATCACCCTGTGGGATATTCTAGCATTTGTAGAATACTGAAATTAAAACCTAACTATAGCCTCATGCTTTCTCAACATTATGTTGTTTGATTGAATCGCTTATGTTGGATAATAAAAAAGTTAGGTGCTTTAACAACTAGACATGTTTTTTATCAATACAATTCAATTTTATTTAAAAAAATTTGGAAAAGTTTAAGGGATAATTATGCATGAAAAAATAATGACAGTTTGCTTTATAAACTTGATATGTCCGCAAATGCTTCGTTTCTGAGATACAGGGTGTTGAAGTTTTTCTTACAAACTGACGATTTATTTGTTGCTTTAAAACCGGTTGAGATATGCAAATGCAATTTGGTGGGTTTTATGACGTAGTTATTGCATATTTTTTGACATACAATTAAGTATTTAATATTCACCATTGGCGCGCATACGGGTAATATGAGCCATCATATTACCCGTATGCGCGCCAAAGGTTGGCAACTGAGTTGGTCTGTGCCCATTGAACTGGCAAGTACCTAGCATTTTCGCGCAGAAAAGCATGTTGCCCTTTAGGCATGTATTCTATTATATCTAACAACATCGACTTGTATGTAGTTAACATATTCTATTATGTAATAAATAATATGTAAACCATATATTATGGGGTTACCACTTTAAATAGTGTGCTAGTTTCAAACTACTCTGCAGAATGCACTGAAGATGTTCTAAATTAGAACGAAAACGTTTTGCAATCCATTTGGATGACTTTTTAGATAGTTTTTAATAAACGATTCTATACCAGAATACAATTTGAAGTTTTTACTTCTTTTAGAGTTTTTTAAACTATGGTATAGTCAACTATTGGGATTTTCCCATTGATTTTGAAAACGGTAAACTCGTAAAAAAATACGAAGAAGAAAAAGCTTTAAAACCGGTTCTAAAGATGGATCTAAAACTGCCCATGGTACTGGATCAGGAGTCTTTGGGCAAACATGTAACTATAATAAATCTTACAGCCTAGGTCAACATACAACGGTTGTCGTCTATGTACAAGCATAAAGATTGCTATGTTTTGCGATTCATTCTCCAAATATATGATTGATGCCAATCCCAATCTTGGCAAAAACTTCGATACCGGAGGATTACCTCTTACAAATTTTTATGTGAAGGAATTGACAAAATCGGTCCATGGTGGCAACCGTAACATTACCATGCATACGGACTCTGTGTGTTTTTTAAGGGATAATAAATATAAGTACTATCAATCATATGTGATATATTTCCATAATTCGCGCAAAACAAATAGGAAGCCAGTTTTCCACTCTCAATTTATGGTTTATTTGAGCAAAAGCCTTGCTGAGTCATAGATGCGCAAAAGATTAACCAAATTAAATTTACGGCGCAATATTCGACAGGACATAAACGAAATCCTAAATATACAATCAGTTTCTTAACCGAATAATCCTATTGAAAGAAAACGGACAGTATGCTACGATGCTACTTATGCCCTAGCCGTCTAAGAAGAATGACAACAAACTTTTGTGTACAGTGTAAACGAGCAATCTGCGGACAAATATTTCTAAATTTAAAATATGTTAACCATGTACAACTTACATTTTTAAAAATTTTCAAATTACTTTTACTAAGTGCAAGATAGAATGTACGGAATCGGAATGTAGAACGGAATCCTATATTTTGTTAGTAGTCACTAACATCATCAGGGACGATAAAATGATATTAAAGCTACAATGGTAAAATTAGGTATTAAAAACAACTTACTAGGGTAAGATATAACATCTACATATATATGACGACAATCTCACCCTAGTAAGTTCTTTTTAATACCTAATTTCACCATTGTATCTTCTTCTTCTTCTTCTTCTTCTTCTTAACTCAGGCGAGACTCGTTAGTCTCTGGCACTTGGTCATAAGACCTTTGTACCAAACCCTGTTCTTCTCCTTAAACTTTAATAAGTCCTGTGGCCTCAACGAAGGCCAACAGTTTTCTTATTGGTAGTTTTAAGATCTCTTCTGGTTCAAACCTCATTTGACCAGTGAAGTTCTGCCTTACATCACCTAGCACACTGCAATAGCATAGTATGTGTATGGCAGTTTCTTCTTCTATTTCGAACTTTCTGCACCATGGTTCATTCACCTTACCTAGTTTGTATGGGTGATTTCTTAAACGACAATGTCCAGTCACCATTTCAGTGACCGTTTTGATCTCTCGTTTATTGAGGTTCATCAAACTGTTCGAGAGTTTTTTATCAATATTCTTGATTATTTTTTTAGTCTGGATTTGCCCTTGAGTGGTTCTCCATTTATTTTGATGATTCTTTATCAGCCATTTCTGAACCTCGTTTTTCATAGCATCTTTAGTGATGCCATAGAAAGGTTCTGGGCCTTCAAAAGTTTTTTGGTGAGAGGGTTCTTTACAGCCAGAATAGCCGATTGGCTATTTGTGTAAATGTTGATTCTCTTAGCTTTAGGGTCCTCATCAATTATTTCATCAATGCAGGCCACCAAAGCAAAAACTTCAGCCTGGAACACCGTTGTATGTTGACCTAGGCTGTAAGATTTATTATAGTTACATGTTTGCCCAAAGACTCCTGATCCAGTACCATGGGCAGTTTTAGATCCATCAGTGAACCATATTAAGTCTCCATTAATGTTTGGGACTTTTTGTTCTCTAGATGGCATAATTGTGTTAATCTTCTCAGTGAAGATTAGTTCTGGTGTCATCATATCTAAGTTCATCATAAAGATGTATTCCTCAAGTATAGTCCCAGTAATGTTTGTGTGGCTATTCAATACATAATTTGGCCTCCAAGTATTGTTTGCTTTGAGCCTCAGGATGGTCATAAAGGCTACCGCCGAAATATACAATTCCAGCGGAGGGAGACCTGTGATAGCCTCTAATGAAGCCGTTCCTGTACTATTCAAGGCTCCTGTTATATTTAGAAGCGCTTGTCTTTGTAGCGTGGTGAGAGTGGTCACACAAGATTGCAAAGCCGTCTTTCTCCACCAGAGTACTGACCCATAAGTAACTGTCGGTCGTATCACTGATGTAGTGAAGGGCATATCGCATCTGATACGCAACAGTGCTGGGAAATTTTCCCCTAGTTACTATCACGATATCATCTGCGAAACCCTGGACCCAGATTCCTTGGGCGCTTAGCCCATGAATCAGATCATCGACAACATCATTGACTACCTCATTCTGAGTAACGTTATATTCTGTTTACATCCGTGGTTAAACTTTAGACAAATATATAACCTATAAGACAATTATTATATTTAACTATAGCATAGAAACTAAATTATGGATGTTAAAACTGTTTTATTTTACAATTTTATTCTTATTAAACATTTTATAATTATCAAATAACCAATAAGGATTTAGCAACCTGTGCAAGAGACGTCGAATGAAGTAGGTTTTGTGTAAATCCGTGACTGAATAAATATAATGTCAATAATGTGTAATAATTGTTTAAATTTAAACAAATTAAGGCAGTGCATTAATTTTTTAACTGATTTCTGTGCAATTTATGTAGGTATAAGGAATTTAAATTGATTAGTAGGTATTAATTAAATACAGTTTAAAATTTATCACATAGGTACCTATTATAATTAATCGTCGTTTGGAAATTGTGATTTTTATTTTTAGGAAAAACTGTGCTTGTAGAAAAAGTATAGTGTGAAACACGTGCAGAAAGGTAATTTCTCACTCGTTTGAATTGCGGCACTCGCTTGCGCTCGTACCGCAACTTTTCAAACTCGTGAGAAATTAGTACCTTTCTGCACTTGTTGCACAATATACTATTTTCTTATCGAACCGCAAAACTTATTGAACAAACTATTAGTATCTGTTATCTTCACACTCTAATTATTGTCAAAGCCTTAGCCAATGGGCATTTCTTATTTTTTTTATAATTTTACGCACCAATATAATATTAACAAATTAACGATCATTTTAGATTAGGTACTATTTTTTTTTCTAAGAATTAATTTTGATTTAATATTTTAATGGCCAAGCTATAAAATTTCACCTAAAGTTGATCAAAAAGATGGCATAACCCAGACATCCAAAGTGAAAGTTATCCTTCAACATCAAATTGTTCTATATGGTCCACACAATGTCCAGAAAAAAGTCACACCATTTTGAGAGTCGGGTTTGGGGGGGAGAGGGGGGAGAAATCGGTAAATTCGTAGTTTTTTACGTTTTTCGTCAATATTTCTGAAATTATGCGGTTCAGCATGAACAACCCTCTATACAAAATTGTTCTACATTAAATTTGAAATAAAAAAGGCCCCATGCATAATCTTTCTAAAATTCATGGTTCCAAAGTTACGGAGGTAGTATAGTATAACTGGTCAAAAAAAAAGGCCTAACCCAAACATCCAAAGTAAAAGTTTTCCTCCTACACCAAATTGTTCTGTATAGTCCACATATTGTTCAGTAAAAATTTACACCATTTTGAGCGTCCGGTTTGGGGGGCAGATGGGGGAGAATTCGGAAAATTAATAGTTTTTTTACGTTTTTCGTCAATATTTCTAAAACTATGCTTTAGCGTAACCAATGTTATATACAAAAATGTTCTACATGAAATTTAAAACAAAAAATTTTGTATACATAATTGTTATAACATCAACGGTTCCAGAGTTACGGAGGGTGAAAGGTCGAGGTTTTCGATATGATTTGTATTTTTTGTGCAATGTATGGTATAACTATACCAAAAACCCAGACATCAAAAGTGAAAGTTATCCTCCAACAACAAATTGTTCTATATGGTCCACATAATGTTCAGAAAAAAGTCACACCATTTTGAGCGTCGGGTTTGCTGGGGTGCGGGGGGAGAAATCGATAAATATAAAAAGTATCGAAAACCTCCACATTTCACCCTCCGTAACTCTGGAACCGTTGATTTTATAACAATTATGTATAGAACCTTTTTTGTTTTAAATTTCATGTAGAATATTTTTCTATAGAACGTTCTTTACGCTAAAGCATAGTTTTAGAAATATTGACGAAAAACGTAAAAAAACTACTAATTTACCGACATTCTCCCCCATCTCCCCCCAAACCGGACGCTTAAAATGGTGTAACTTCTTTCTAAACAATATGTGGACCATATAGAACAATTTGGTGTTGAAGGAAAACTTTTACTTTGGATGTCTAGGTTAGGCGTTTTTATGGACCAATTATACTATACTACCTCCGTAACTTTGGAACCGTTCATTTTAGAAGGGTTATGCATAGGGCCCTTTTTATTTCAAATTTAATGTAGAACAATTTTGTATAGAAGGTTGTTCATGCTAAACCGCATAGTTTTAGAAATATTGACGAAAAACGTAAAAAACTACGAATTTACAGATTTCTCCCCCCTCTCCCCCAAACCCGACGCTCAAAATGGAGTGACTTTTTCCTGAACATTATATGGACCATATAGAACAATTTGGAATTGGAGGATAACTTTCACTTTGGATGTCTGGGTTTGGGTCTAACTATACCATACTACTAATTGTTGATGCAATTAAAGTTTGTCTCAAAAAATTAAAAAATAACTCACAAATTAAAGCAACTGTACTAAGTTTACAATCAAGAATCAAGATGCAGTAGAAATAAACAAACCAAAAACCAAGACACGTTAAATGCTACTAGGAGCACTCCCGAATCATAATTTACGATGTATATACATTGTAAATCCCAAATCATGATTTCCAAAGTTTATACATTGTAAATTATGATTCTGGAGTGCTCCTAATAACATGTCTTGGTTTGTTGATTTCTATTGCATCTTGAATGTAAATTTAGTATAGGTACAAATGCTTGTATAGGCACTACGTAAGAAATAATAAAGTACCTACCATAAAATTGAATTTCATTACAATATTATAGAAGACTCAGAAACTACTCATTCCAAGCTTCCACCAACCCTTTATACCAAAATTAAATATTTCGAAAGCGAAAGTTTTACTTTAATAAAATGTAAAATAATATCAAAATAAACAAGAATGTGTGTGTACTTTGTACGCACGTAAGAAGTTATACTTCTACTACATATTATGTGATTTTTAAGACTATACCAAAAATTTAAAAAAATAAAAGAATAAAACGCACACAAACACATTGAAAAATGCCACAAAGAAAAAATGATTTCTGGACGATAATAATTGTTGGCAAAAATTTTAAATAAGCATTTGCTGAAAAAAAAATTATATAACAAATATACTTACAATCATAATATGCATAAAAAAATAAAAAAATAAAACTTGCATCGGGAATTGAACCCTTGAATTTCGTGCCGCTTTGACTCGTAATCGAAGCGTAGACTCACTCGTCCAATCGCACATTATTTATCATGTGGAAAAATACGGTAACTGAACGTTTTACTGTTTGACAATTGTTTTGAAAATTATGTAGTTTAAATTTTGTGGAAGAAAATATAAAAATATAACAAAACAGTAAGAAAACAATATATTAGATGAAGATTGGTAGAACTTTTGTTGGTAATCAAATTAAGTATGTAAATCAAAGCATTACATACCTACTAGATAAATAAATCTACGCCAAAAAATCATAATTTAAAAATAAAAATCGAACCTAATTTGGGATTTCTCTCTAAAATCCGCATTCTTGAGGAAATAAATGTATGTATTTCAACCTAATCCAAATGTATAATTACAATATGATTATAATAAAAACTAGGTACTTACCAAATTAGAATGAGTTTTCCTTGTCCAAAATAGTCCAAAAGTCCAAAAATATAGGTATATGAAAACTATTTAAAAAGGCAGTATAACTATTAACTAACTTTTGTTTGTTGTTTCTTTTCACACAAATTTTAAAACGCAACAACCATAAATAATCTAACTACAGCTGTGCCACAGCCACCATATTGATTAATTTTTGACATGTCATTTGAACATCCAATCAGAACAAAGTTATAATGCGCATGCGCCCGGTCGCTAGGTTTTCCCATATAAAAATTTACCCTCTATCGCCGGTAAAGAAGTATAACTTCAAAAATTTTTGGGATCATTTTTCTGGTAACTTCTTCGTGGCTTCTAAAGTTTGCAAGCCAAACTAATGCCGGAGCAAAGAAGGTTGTAGCCCAGTAAATGAACGGGAAATTCGGCGATACCGTGTAATTTTCAGGGGCAACTCCGAATTGCATGAAAATTTGGATTTAGGTTCTACTTATCCTCCACTTCAAAGTTGAAATCGTGCCGTTGGTTGCTTTTACTTGGGGGGTGACAGTCACCCCTTCTCGGGGGTAAAAAACATACGTTTAAGATAAGACCAGAAATGGATAAATTGACTGATTTTAAGCAACTTTTGTTTTATAGAGTTTTTTACGTAAGTCAATACTTTTCGAGTTATTTGCCATTGAAAATGTTGATTTTTCGACAAAAAAACTACGTTTTCAGACGGTTTTTCAACTCAAAAAGTAAATATTTTATCGAAAAAAATATCCCTAGTAAAAGTGTAGCTTATAAAAAATCCAAAAAAAATGGTGTATCAGTAAAGTCTGTCAATTAAATAAAAACAAAGTTGTAGCTCATGAAAAATACGTTCTTATTTGTCTAATTCCAAATCGAATATTTCAAGGTGAAATCACCGAAACATTAAGCACTTTTCGGGAAAAACCCATTTAAACTTTTTTAAAGTGTTTATAAAAAGCTTTGTTTTGTTTGTTAACAAAAGTTTTAGCATTAAAAATAAGCGAGTTACGCTCAAAATAAAGTTGGCCCTCTTTTTTTTTGTAAAAAATCATGAAAATCTCGCCGTGTTTAGCTCCCCAAATGAAATTAATCGCTACCGCTTTACAAACAATTTACTTACCTATCTATTTTTTATATGATCTATCAGTCTCACCGGTTTAAAGTGTTTATTTTTGAAAGGGGTATAATTGAGAAAGCTTGAATGGGTCCTTAATCACGAGTGTATGCAAATTTTGAACAGCCATATCTTAACCAATTTTTGTCTTACGGAGAAACAAAATAAACTAGCATGTTTATAATAGCAAACCCTAGATTTTTTTACTCTTTAAGATTTTTCATATCACTAATACTTTTCATATAAGATCCATGTTGAGCAGTGATCGTTCAGCTGATATCTTTATCGAGTAAGATACGTTTTTATTGTTTGGCTATACTGTAAGACTGTTTCATGCTCATTGATTAAATCACAAAAAAGAATATTGTATATTGACTTGTAATATTATAGAGGATGTTTGTTGGTTTGGTCATACTGTAAGAATTCGCTGGTTAATACCCATAATTATATAGGAATATTGTAGGTCATCTGAGTGTATGTGTGTGAGAGACGAGAGTTGTGTAGGTACCTATACTTAGACACTTCGGTGGTTTGGTCATATGTGAGGATGACCTACGGTCTTTATGATGTGTTTGATTTTTCATCTAATCGCAATAGGTTGTCACGCGATATGTCGCATGTCTCTGTACATTGAGCTGCTTAGAAGATTAATATCCCTTTGTAGGTACCTACATGCTTTTGTGTTTTGTATAAATGTACCTATTTACGAATGTTTCTTCTAAAATTTAGGAATATATTAATTTTATAATACATTTAAGTACCTATGTAGTAATTTTCTTTACAATTTTTACTTAACTATTTGTTTTTTTTTTATAGCTAATATCGCCCGTGTCTAGCAAGTGTCTGCGTAGGCTAGCGGTATGTGTATCTAGTTACTGTCGTGTTAGTACTTGGTTCGATTCCCTCCTAAGGAAAAATTTTTTGTTTAATATTAATGGTTATTGACATACTTAGACTATTATAAGGACTTAAAATATTATTAAAAATAATTAAAACAATTAATCGGGGTTGTCGCCCAATAACGTCACCCGACAAGTCACGACAAGCTCTCCAATGACGTCACTCAACAAGTCCCGTCAAGTCACCCCACTAACGTCACTCGACAAGTCTCGACAAGTTACCCCAATGACGTTGCCCCTACACGTCGGAGTCACACGGGCTGCTGTATCGAGAGGCCGTCACGCGCGATGTTGTATCGCTAGGGTTCAAAGGTCAAAGTGTCCTGAAGTGGCTACATAAAGTTATTTTGAAAAAATGAATTTTTCAAAAATTTTTAGAATTTTTTTTTTACTATAAAACCAAATGTTTTCAAAAATAAGCACTTCAAACCAATCAAACTTACAGATTATATAAAAAATACAAATACAGTTAAAATAGATGGTAAAGCTAAACAATTAATTTCATTTAGGGTGCTAAATAGAGGGAGGTTTTCACGATTTTTTTTAACCAAAGAAAAGGGACCAACTTTTTTTTTCAGTGTAACTCGTTTATTTTTGATGCTGTAAGCTTTTGTAAAAAACAAATCATAAGCTTTTTTTCGCTACTTTAAAAATGTTAATAAGGTTTTCCCGAAAAACGCTTCTTCTTATTCGATTAGACGAATAAGAAATTATTCGATTTGGAATTAGACGAATAAGAACGTATTTTTCATGAGATACAACTTTGCTTCTACTCAATTTGTAGACCTTACTGGTACACCATTTTTTTCGTTTTTTTATAGGCTACACTTTCCCAAAAATATTTTTTTCGATAAAATATTTACTTTTTGAGTTATTTGGGAAAAACGGTCTGAAAACGTAGTTTTCTTGTCGAAAAATCAACATTTTAAATCGCGAATAACTCGAAAAGTATTGACTTACGTAAAAAACTTTATAGATCAAAAGGTGCTTAAAATAAGTTAATTTATCCATTTCCGGCCTTAATTTAAACACGCGGTTTTCACCCCCCGAGAAGGGGTGACTGTCACCCCCCAAGTAAAAGCAACCAACGGCACAATTTCAACTTTGAAGTGGAGGATAAGTCGAACCTAAATCCAAATTTTCATGCAATTCCGAGTTGCCCCTGGAAATTACACTCCAAAACGGTCATTTATTGGGCTATTGAGGGAAATATAATAATTGCATTTCACGTCTCGCCTGCCCTGCGCGGAAAAATTCCATTGAAAAACGAAAAACGGTCCCCCATACTCAGTTAGGAGTAAAACTAATACAAACAAATAAACATTTCGTTACAAAACGACATCAAGAGCCGTCTTATATTTCAGTTTATTCAGACAGCGTCATAAACACTCTAACCGGTTTCAAACCTTCTTAGGTTATCATCAGGGAATGTATATACTTCGTCTAATTTACTTATCGTTGCACGTCATCAGCGTCATAGCTCGTGATGTCACATGATACCAACACGAAATATTTAGGCGGTAGGTGTGTTTGTAGCCACTAGACATATTTTATTATGTACGCGTAGAAATAATATTTAAAGATTTCTATTAATGTTAACTTAAAGAAATATGCAATAATATTTTTAATTTAATTTGTATAAATGGATTATAAAGCGTTTTTATGAAGCACATTTGTTCGGAACACACTGTAACTATAATCGAACGAAAGTGATATTTTGGCATAAATTGGTAACATTTATTTGACAGTTGCGGTGATGACACTTTATATTTGTTTTTATTCTTTACTATAAGTATTTGTTTCTTTATATGTACTGTTTTTAGTTTTTATTATGTATTTTAACGTAAGATTATAACTTAATTCTTGTTTTCTATTTCTAAAGTTTTTATTTATTTACATTGAATATTAATTTGTTTTACTGTATAATCCACTTAAAATCCGCAAAAATTATGTGATGTATTTGATTTAAAATGAATTCAAGAATTTTTTGTAATTGGGCAACAATGTCAACGATCTCTAACGTAAATAATGACGTGCAACGGTGAGTAAATTAGACGGATTGTATATGACTTTCTCTGGACCAACAGAAGCATATCGGCAGGGCCGCCGCTAAGGTGTTGGCCGCCCGTGTGCAACTTAATATTTGCCGCCCCCCTTCCAACACTTTACAAATCTGTACATTCTAGTATTTAAAGAAATGTACAGTGGATGCATAATAATAATAATTTGTAAATAGATACCTAGCTAAATACTTACCTAATCATTTAGACTAATATCCATATTATGATCCAACGTCCATTTAATTAAAATAAACCTTGAATAGATAACATAAACACATAAAAAAAGCTAAAAACTAACTTTTCGGGCTTTCGTTCCGGAAAACCTTTTGACAATGTCTTTAATATCGAATGTCGCACACACCTCATGTTCGATAGATAACATTGCTAAAGCAGAAAGTCTATCTTGCTTCATTGAAGATCGCAAATAGTTTTTAGTTTGCCATCTAAGATTTCTTATGTAGAGACAAATCCACCTGTTTAGCAATCCACATGAAGGGGGAGTCATATTTTCTAAGGTCCTAATCTTTATACATTTTATCCATCGTTTGGAATTTTAAGCAACTATGTTAATATAACAAATTTTTATACCATTTAAAGGGTTCATACCCTGGTATTTTTTTGTGGCTCAACTTGTTATCAACCAGTTCTAAACACTGACGATGATATTTTAAATATCGAAAACGTTCTGTAATGTAACCCTTAGATGTATTTTTCAATTAAAAATTTTTTGTTACTAATAAACAATTAAACAACATAAAAAAATAATATTATTAGGTTAATGAGCAAATCCATGCCCTTTAGCATTAGGATAGTTCTGTGTGATGTTTCTCATCGGGTGTCTAGTTCTTTTTTTTTCCTTTTGCTGCCTCGTTTTTGGGCGGACGTCCAGATTGAATCCTACGAGGTCTGCAAGACAATCTTTTACGATGTTTTTTTCTGCTGACAGCAGTTAGTTGAACTTTAATTTTTCTGCCTTTGAATAGGGGCTGATTATTGACTGTCATACAAAAATAAAAAAATCCGAGATTATCGATTTGCTTTAGATCAGGGGTCACCAATTAGTTTCCCTGAGGGTCCGTTTCGAAAACCTATGACACTTCCGGGGTCCGGATTTATACTGCCTGTGTCTGACTGTTCTGATTCGGTTTCTTTGTGGATTCTTGTTAAAAAATATCCCCTATAAACAAATCAGAAGAGTGCCGGGCGAAATTTTTGGGCAGAAATTGTTTAATATTTTTTTAACAAATTTAAAACATCACCTTTTTTGCCCGCGAAAATATGTTTTTAGCATTTTTGGGTCATCTTAAATAAAAGGATCTGTCATTTTATTAAAACTTTAGAGTTTTCAAGCATCGCAAATGCATATTTTCGCATTTTTCAGATTTTAAATCGCTTATAACTCGAAAACTATCAACTTTTCAGAAATATGACAAGAGACCTTTATTGTTTATAACTACCCAAGAAACCCAAAAATACATTTTTTGAGGCAAAAAAGTAATTTTGAATTTGCTTAAAAATTGTTTCACCCAGCACCCCTCTGTTTTGTTTAAAGGGGATATTTTTGAACAGGAATCAGCAAAGAAATCGAGTCAGAAACAATTTTCATACGAAAGTGGCCTCATACACGGACTAATATGGAAAGGAAAACTAATAATATCTGATTGTTTTTTGGTTACTGTATACTTTTCTGTAAGTTTTCCTGGTATAATAAATAAAATATAAATTCATTGTGTGTTGTTTTGATGTTATTATCAGTATATTTTGAAAGCAGCAGTATTGTAAATTGTTACTGAAAATATTTTAAAAATTAGGAATTTATGTTGTTCTGAAGCTATTTCCTTGTGGCATTTTTATAATGAACTATTTTAAATGGGAAACCAAAAAAATTAATTTATTAACGTTTCGACGCCCAAGTCGGCTGTCGTTGTCAAAATACAAAAGACAGTGAAACTTGGATAATTCGAATCTCAGGGGACCGTTAAAAAAATTCGAATTATCCAAAAATTCGAATTAAAAAATAAATCTACAAAAACAACGATTACCTACAAAAACACCTGCAAGTGATAAATATCAGTAACTGATCAGCAAAAAAACAGTAGTTGATCATTTTTATCGCTTGGAAATGTTTTTGTTCCTATTCTTGCCCGAGTTTTGTCAACCTAAAAAAATGGGCCAATAAAATTCGGCCAAAAATACCAATTAAAACATTTGCAAGCTGTAAAAAAGACCGACTTTATTTTTTTCCAAAGAGATCCGAAATTTTTAGCTGCGTTTTAGAATTTAGTTTCTCAGTAATGACAAAAGATTCTAAGATATTCAGAAAAGTTCGAATTATCCAAAATATAATTCGAATTATTCAGGACTTTTTACCATTACTTATATAGGAAATGCTAGGGACCAGTATAAAAATTCGAATTAAAGAAGATTTCGAATTATGGAAGTTCGAATTAAACAGGTTCCACTGTAATACTAAATAAACAAAAATGTTGGTGCTCATTTTTTTGGTAAAATTGTGGCTTATTTCCCATTGAAAATAGTTCATTAGGAATTTATATTTTGAATGCTAATGAAGTTTTTAGACATCTTCAATTTTGTAGAAAGGAAACTGAGGAATTTAAAATAAATAATCATAGTACAAAATGCTAATTAACATGTGTTCTTTTCTACATTAGTTTCAATGCAAGGTGTTTGTTGCAAACTTATTAAATCTGAAAATTATTTTAATTAAATGCACATCTGAAAAGTACTCCTACTTAACATATTAGTAGAGAGGAAATGAATATAAAAAAATGCACATGACAATGTTATATTAATTACAGCTTACTTAATTTCAAAATTAATGATTAGTAGGCATAAAAATAAGGGGAAAACTCTTTACAAAATTAAATTATCAGAGAGAAAAATGACATTTTTTTATGTACAACCTGTCTGAAGTTTGGAGTGAGTTTCGTGCAACTGAGTCTCCTTAGAGAGTTGAGATATTCATATATGTTAGTGAGATCTCTACCGATTTTTAATAAGGTTCATTCTTGATAAATCGGCTTCGCACACATAAGTTGAGCCAAACATAGTACACAATTTCATGGCCAAACATTTTCAAAATTGCCAAACACTAGGTAGGCAAACTAGCCCACGGTCCGGATGCGGACCGCGGTCCGCTAATTGGTGACCCCTGCTTTAGATTATTGTTAAACAGCATTATAAAAATAAACATAAATAGCATTTCTTCATGCGTCTGCCTTGATTCTAAGTAATTATGTTCCTCATGTTTTCAAGGTTTTTCTCAAAATTATTCATTTCTTCTTTACAACTTTATCTCGCTTATTGAATAATTTTGTTTATTAACTAATTTTTTATACTAATTTATGTAAATTGTATATATCCTCGCAATCTCATTTGGCAAACCAGCAACGCAACAGCCGCCATGCCGCATTTAAAATCAGTTCTTCTTCTTCTTCTTCCTTTATTGGGTTATATCCCTCAGGATAATTCGCCCAGCTTACACAAGGGAAAAATAAAATCAATTCTACCACTACAAAAGCTCACTGGTTTCAACACTCTGGTGTCCAAATCTGTTTGTATTTGCAAATGTACTGTTTTTACAAAACTTCACAGATTTTAACACCCTGGTGCCAACACACGCTAGCATATTATGTAATATGCAAATTAATATGCTTCCTGGAACTGCTTTATAACTATAGCTACAAAAGGGCATTTCATACAATAAATAATATTTTCTGACATTTTTGTTTAGATTATGATGAAAAAATAACTATAAATGATAAACGAAACGCATTTTAGTATTATCAGGTAATAATAATAATTATTATTGTTTGGAATATTAGAGTTTACAGAATTATCTGAATCATTACTATTTAATTATTTGAAATTATTTTCCTTTTGAAAAAAGTACATATTATCATCAGTAACTTGCGTTTGGCCGCCCCTATTGTTGGCCGTTTTTGTGCGATGCACACTTTAGCACACATGGTAGCGGCGGCCCTGCATATTGGACCGTTAGTATCGAATCGCATTAAATATTTTGATGTATTGACAATTTTGGACAATAGTAGAATATATTAAACATCGCTTAAATACACTCGAGTGCAAAAAGATCGATCCACTGAAAATTTGGTCATTTTTGATGTCTCGAATTTCCTAAACCTGTTGTCCGATTTAAGTGATTTTTTTACCATGTTATAGCCTTATTCATTAACAATATCGCTGTAATAATATTGTTACTAGACAGGTAAACTGTCATTGTATACCGGGTGTACGAATCAAACTGTGTTTTTTCTCAAAGTTCGCATCACCCTGTGGACTATTCTAGCATTTATAAAATACTGAAATTAAAAAACAACAATAGCCCAGATTTTCTTAACATTCTGTTTTTAGTTTCATTTACTTATGTTTCCAATTAGGTACGTTAAAACTGGCTATGTTCGTCATCAGTACAGGGTGTTTCTAAATAAGTGCGACAAACTTTAAGGGGTAATTTTACACGACAAAATAATGACAGTTTGGTTTATAATTATCTGTCCGCAAACGATTCGTTTCCATGATACGGGATGTTCAATTTTTTGTACAAACTGACGATTTATTTGTTGTTTTAAAACCAGTTGAGATGTGCAAATCAAATTTGTTGCGTTTTAAGACGTAGTTATTGATTTTTTGACATACAATTAAAAATTTAATATTCACCATTGGAGCGCAAACAGGTATTATGACCGATCGTATTACCCGTATGCAGGCCAATGGTGAATATAAAATTCTTAATTGTATGTCAAAAAATGTGCAATAACTACGTCTTAAAACCCACCAAATTTGAATTGCATATCTTAACTGGTTTTAAAGCCATAAATAAATAGTCAGTATGTAAAAAAAATTAAACATCCCGTACCTCGCAAACGAAGCGTTTGCGGACATATGTTTATAAAGTCAACTGTCATTATTTTCTCATGTAAAATTACCCCTTAAAGTTTGTCGCACTTATTTAGAAACACCCTGTACTGATAAAGAACATGACCAGTTGTTAAAGTGCCTAACTTTTTTATTATCCAACATAAGCGAATGAATCTAAAAACAAATTGTTAAGAAAACCTGAGGCTATAGTTGGGTTTTAATTTCAGTATTTTATAAATGCTAGAATAGTCCACGGGGTGATGCGAACTTTGAGAAAAAAACACAGTTTAATTCGTACACCCGGTATACAATGACAGTTTACCTGTCTAGTAACAATAATATTACAGCGACATTGTTAATGAATAAGGCTATAACATGGTAAAAAAATCACTTAAATCGGACAACAGGTTTAGGAAATTCGAGATATCAAAAATGACCAAATTTTCAATGGATCGATTTTTTGCACCTGAGTGTATGAAATAATTAATAAAAAACGTAATTATCTTTTAAACTACCTCGTATACCATAGCAAAATCTGTCATATTTTACTATAGGCACAGAATAACTAACCATATGGTTAGTTATTCTGTGCCATAGGTAATAATTTTTTTCGTATCTCTTACGACAAACGAATAGGTAATTGGACTTACTCGCACTAATGTCGCACCCTGTATTTTTTACTCTATACTGCATTCTCTATGAATTTTGGTAAAATATGACAGATAATCTGTTTTTACCATCATGTTTTAAATAGATCATTTAGCTTTTCTAGGAAAACAAACTAATTGGTTATGATATATAGTCACAATCAATCATACACATGCAACATCTCTAGAAAAAAATAAGCCAAAAAAGGATTTAATAGTTTCACAAAATTCTCGAAACATTCCAGACACGACGTCTGTGGCAAACGTGTTGTCGAAAGGTCAGAAATGCCCTTCCACTTGCAGCTCGGGACAGCAAGTGGGGATCCCGACTGCAAGCGTTTATAGCCGGTACCAGCTACCACGATACACGTACAGACGGTATGGCGATTTTGGCGCCTAATTCCGTCCGTTTCGCGCACGACGTCAGCTTCGAGGAACCCACACACATGCCACTTGACTTGCAGATACATTTTTACATGCATTTGTGAAATTCTTTTACATGATATTTTTACAGAGCGGAGAATATATTTTGCTACTTTTAATAATTATTAGACAATATTGAATGTGTTAATATTCAATGTCTCAAATGTACGATTATTTAAAGAGCAGATACGATGTAGAATATATTATTATATTACCTTCCAGGCTAAACCAAGATATTCTTGAGAACTTTTTTGCGTATATTCGAGGCATGGGTGCTAGTAATGATCACCCTTCTCCTATCGACTTACGGTACTGACTTCGATGATACATTCTGTCACTGATGGCAATTTTCACAGAAAATCGAAATACAACAGATTCTAATGAGGAGTGTTTGTTGGATATTCTCAAGGACTCTCAGGGCGTAACATCTGATCCAGAATCAGAAGAAGTTTGCTTGGCAAAGAAAATGTTGTTAAACATTGCAAAAATTGACAAGCCGCTCGAAACAAAAGAATGTGCGGAAAGAGAAATTGTGACAAATTATTTTGTAGAACCAGATTATTTGTAAGAAGAATTTATCGATAACGAAATAGCTGCTCATCCAAGATTTAGAGGTGAAAGAAAAAGTGAGTCAGGAATCAGTTAAATTAGCAGAATTTGTAGCATACAAATTTAAAAATAAATGCGCGTTGGAAAACTCTACTGCAGGTATGGACATGAATAGAGGCCCTGACTGGATACAAGCTGTCTCTAGAGGTTCTCCTTTACATCCAAATGATGATTTGTGGGAAGTGGCTCTGAAACTGGAGACAGAGTTCCATAAGATGCATGGTAACTCTTTGTCTAAATAGGAGAACATTTTTCACAAATTAGCTGATAAAGCAATGTCACAAATAACAACTACATCAGTGCCTTACAAAGTTGTCATTTACTTCGATTATTTTTTTCACCTGTCAAATTCTGACGTTTTTGCTTTTTCAGCCAATCACCACGCGTCGTTCTAGCCAATCATTGAGTGTAATACTGATAAAACAGCCTCTTCCTTGATAAAACAGTCTCTTCCCTGATAAAACTTAAGGTAATTTATGCAAAATTGGCAAAAAACAAAAAAATTATCGACTAAAATATCTAGCCAGTTGCGTCTGAGTTTAGCGAACCGACTATACCCTAAATTTCACATAATACGTTACGAACGACATTGGAAAATCTCATATTAGTTATAAAAATTGTGTTTTTAATAATTGTTCATTTTCGATTTAAAGAGTTTTTTTATGTATTAACAATATAATAAATAAATTGGTTCATTTTTAAATCATAAAATAATTTATCTATAACCTACTTAAGACATTGATCCTAGTTGTCTTAAAAATATTTCACAGATGCCCGTATTTACTAATAATACATATTGGTTCACAAAATAATCTTTTCAAATACCACTCGTCCTCTAAATTTTGCTTGATAAATTTTTTCGTTTTCATACTTAAACTTCTTTATTTAGGGTAAAATCACTCAAACAAACCGAAATGGATGAAATCACTCGTCCTTCGGACTCCTGATTTTATCATTCGGTTTGTTTTCGTAATTTTACCAAATAAAGAAGTTTTCGTGAAAACAAAAAAAATTATCGATAAAATTTAGAGGACTCGTGGTATTACCTTTGATAAAACTCGAACTTATATTAGGTTACGAGATAAAAAATTAGTTTTTAGGAGCCTAGAGAAGAAAATGTCAAAATTGACCAATTTTAAAAAATAATAATCAATTACTTTTAATGGGAAATTTGGTAAAATTGTGGCTTATTTCCCATTAAAAGTAATTGATTATAAAAATGCCACAAAAAAATAGCTTCAGAATAACATTAAAAAATAATAGTATTTTATTTTTTTTTTGTTCTCTTGCAATAAATTATTCTATAAAATGTCTACATTTCTTCTTTCATTTTTTTGGTAGGACGACATAACTAAAAGTATTATTTATAACATCAATGTTTTCTTTTCTTAAAAATATTTTTTAATTACCTGGCAATTTAAAAGAGACAACATTCCATCAGGTTATTAAGACAAGATCTACTCCAAAAAAGTATTTATAGTATTCTTGAATTAATAATCAAGGCTTATAAATCTGGATCCCGCATAAAAAAAGTTGATTAATAACAAGCTGAAAATTTGTTATTAGCTTAACGGTGTCTAGTCGGACAAACTTTGATATATGGGAACACTGGAACAGGGGAAGTTTTAATGGTGGAACAGGTTAAAAATTTGGAACGTCAGACTACGAAAACGTCAGATGTATTTTGTTGGACAGAACTTCCAATTTATTTGTTGCCCTTTCATTAAACTCTCATGCAAAAATCATTTTCAGCTTGCTATTAATCAATTTTTTTTGGTACGCGGAATCCAGACCTATTATTATTTTTGGACGTATTTCCTCGCCAACAATTTTCAAATACATTTTTATTGAACAACGTTTATGTGGACAAATTGTAAATCCCTAGGGATAATAATAGTACATAAAACTATTTTCCCTTATAACCATTTTGAATCAAAAAATCAGACGCTATCGTTTTAAATTCGATAAAACTGGAACGTATATCTTAAAATTACATGCATTTACAAAACATTGTCCTCGCGCATGACGTCCTAAGTAACAACCTAAGTAATACTATGGTTACCACAATTACGTTACGACTATTGCTGGTAAATGTACTTATTTGAAAACTAATTAATTCAAAATTCATTAAAATTTTTTGCATATTAGTACGTTCTTTAACGGTAAAATATTGCAAAACCTCTAAATTTTAAAGAACCGCTTGGATTGACATGAAATTTGGCATACACATAGCTAACAGGTCAAAGAAAAAAAGTGATATTGTGCCGATGTGTGCTTTTGCCTTGGGGGTGAGTTTCACCCCCTCCTGGGGGTGAAAAAATATACGTCCAAAATAAGTCCGGGAATCGATAAACTGACTAATTCTAAGCAACTTTTGTTCTATAGAGTTTTTTCACCAAGTCAATACTTTTCGAGTTATTTGCGACTGAATATGTTTATTTTTCAACAAAATAACGTTTTTAGACAGTTTTTCGCAAATCAGGTACTCAAAAAGTAAGTATTTGATCCAAAAAAATATTGTCCAAAAAATATATCTTGTAAAAAAGTAAAAAAATGGTGTATACACTAGGTCTCTATACTTAGCAGAAGCAGAGTTATAGCTAATGAAAAATCGGTTCATATTCGTCAAATTCCAAATCGAATATTTTAACTTGAAATATCCAAAAAATGAAGCACTTTTTGGGGAAAACTCATTTAAACTTTTTTAAAGTTTTTAAAAAAGCTTTCTTTTGTTTTATAAAAAAATATTTTTATAATCAAAAATAACCAAGTTACGCTCAAAATAAAGTTGGTCCCTTTTCTTTTGGTAAAAAAATCGGGAAAATCACCCCCTAATTAGCATCTCAAATGAACGTAATCGTTACCACTTGACAAGTTTTACTCCTGTATGTATTGTTTATATGATCTGTAAGTTTCATTGGCTTTAAGTCCTTATTTTTGAGAGGGTTGTAGTTAAAAGGGCTTTAAAGATTCACTAATCACAAGTGTATTCAAATTTAGATATACCAAATCTTAACCAATTTTTGTCTTACACAGTAAAACAAAAAAATACAAAATATTCAGAAAAGTAAGCCGACTTTTTTTATTGTTTCAGATTTTTGGCATCTCTAACAATTTTTAAGTTATTTTGAAAAAATGCATTTTCCCAAAAATGAAAAATTTTCAAAATTTTATTTTAAAACCAATTTTTTTCAAAAATGAGCACTTTGAACTGATGAAACTTACAGATCATATAAACACAACATAGGTAAAGTAACTTGTGAAGCAATAATGATTAATATCATTTAAGTTGCTATTTAGGGGTTGATCTTCCCGATTTTTTTTGCCAAAACAAAAGGGACCAACTTTATTTTGAGCGTAACTTGTTTATTTTTGATGCTAGAAATGTTTTTTGTAAAACAAAAGAAAGCTTATTTAAACACTTTAAAAAATTTGTAATGAGTTTTTCCCAAAAAGTGCTTAATTTTTTGGTTATTTCAAGTTAAAATATTCGATTTGGAATTTGACGAATATGAACCTATTTTTAATTAGCTATAACTCTGCTTCCGCTAAGCATAGAGATCTAATATATACACCATTTTTTTTTCACTTTTTTACAGGCTATAGTTTTGGTAAAAATGATTTTTTCGTCAAAATACTTACTTTTTAAGTTATTTGCGAAAAACTGTCTAAAAACGTGGTTATTTTATTGAAAAATGAACAAGTTCACTCGCAAATAACTCGAAAAGTATTGACTTGGCGAAAAAACTCTAAGGAACAAAAGTTGCTTAGAATTAGTAAGTTTATCGATTTTCGGACTTATTTTGGACATATATTTTTTACCCCCGAGAGGGGGTGAAACTCATCCCTAGGACAAAAGCACACATCTGCACAATATCACTTTTCTTCGCTAACATGTTAGCTATGCGTATGCCAAATTTCATGTTAATCCAAGCGGTCCTTTAGAATTTACAGCAAAAACCGTGAAAGAATGTACTATATAAAGAATAATTTAATCGGACATTAAACTTTGCAAGGCACCACGGGTATTACAGATAATAACGCTTTCGGTCCACGTATATCCCTCGGGCCAAAGGCCCTCGGTATATACACCATTGACCTCAAGCGTTATTATCCTTAGAATACCCTTGCTACCTTAATAACTATATCTGCTGTCTATTCTACATTTTTTTATTGCGTTTATTACGGACGTATGTTCTACGGTGTCGAAAGCTTTTTCGTAGTCTACAAATGCTATAAAAACTGGAAATTTGTATTCGTTGCATTTTTGTATTAATATTTTTGTGGTTAACCGGTGATCGAAAGTTGAATAGCTTTTTCTAAAACCTGCCTGTTCATATGGTTCATATGGTGGTATGTCATACCATTGCCTAGTCTCCTTTGTTATTAATATGAGTTTGTCTTATATCACTGTATTTGTTTTTTAAATCAACCACGGAATGATTTTTCATACTGCTGTAAAATAATATACCTACTGCTCCAAATAAAATAAACTTTATTTTTCTATGGATGCTATAAAATGTGGAACTTCTCTCACTACTTACATACATTCAAAACGAACAATTTCTCAGGCAGTGAGAAAAGTCAGCCATTGCAGTGAGAAATATTTTTTCTCACGGGTTCACCGCTGGTTTACATACAGATGATCGCCATTTCCATGGTAACATGCACAATGCAAATACAATTATTATTTTTGTCAAACAAAATGTCAAACAAGTTGTCAAAACTTATCAAACTTTACCTTTTAAGACTGTTTAACTGTGGATTATAATTTTAAATAAATAAAGTATATAAATATTAAGAATATTAAATACCTATGTGTATATATGTATTTTATTTCAATTTAGGCATATAATATACCTAAAAGCACCTAAATTATTTAATTTTGAAGTTTTAACTCTTGACAAAAACGCATCCATAGAAAAAGTACAGTGTACAACACGAGAGAAAATGACATATTTCTCTCTCGTTCGATTTTTTGGCACTCACCTCGTGCCTCGGCTCGTGCCAACAAACTTCTGCGCTTGTGAGAAATATGTCTTTTTTCTCTCTTGTTGTACAATATACTATTTTTTCAAGAAAATTATGAACGCATGCATAATATTAAAAAAATGGTGGTTCTTAAAAAATCTTTATAAACTGAATTATAAAAAAACGAATATTATTGACTAAAAAATAGTGAACCAGTGTTGAAAGTGCTTGAAAGTAGAACAACTGGATGAACTTGCTGCCATTCTAATATTAAAAGCATACTGAATGAACTGCTTTTAAATATAGAAGCGTAAACATTGACGTGCGGTAGGTGATACCGCCAGGAAACTTTACGTCAACGTAGCTGAAAGACTAAACCATACTAAAACTGCAGCGGTTGGGAGGAGATACAATTACGGGATATCTTGAGTATTAGTGCACCCTAATATGTCTCTGTAGATTTTGGCATTGGATCCGACCATCACTTGTAACACCGTTGCCGTATCCTCTATTTTTTCATACTATCACGTTACAATTTTTTGTGATATTATACACTAGCGGGACAACCCTCAAAAAAGCGCTTAGTTTTCGAGATACTGACCACGGAGGGTGAATGGCTAATTTTATTCATACTTTATATTTTCGAGGGTGCTGAAAACGAAAATGAGGTTTATTTTGAATTTTATGTGGGGGAACATTGTCAAAATCGCAATTTTAACCTAAAAATAAAAAACAATGAAATCACGTTTTTTGCGTTTACCTCGCTACAACTATGATCCATTTTAATATTTTTTTTCTGAAATTTTTACAGTATATAGCTTTAACATTTCTGAAGACAAAGGTACCGCTTCAAGTTTTTATTCTTATTATGACAAAGGTTATGAATTTTTCAAAGAAAAAGGTGCGGATTTGTGCATTGCAAAGTTTAATCGCAAAAGTTGTGTGACGAAGTTTAAACTTTAGCTTCTTAATCACGTTTATTTGAAAGTAGACAGTACAAAGAAGTTTTCTGGTAAGTTTTAGATGAAAATGTTTTATAGAAAAAAAATAGTGCAACTTTTAATGTCGACATTAGAAATCCCCAATATAACGCTTATTTTTTGAGGGACAGACAATCTAGGTCTAATTTCTCACCTTTAGTACTATCCTTTGATTATAAGCTTTCATTTGACACCTCATTTGTCATTCTACCTAGTATAATGACGGAGAAGTAAACGTTCTTATTCTATTATTCTTGTAGGTACATTTAACATTGATTGAAATTATGAAAGAAATGGCATGGCAACACTGTGATGCACAAACATAAGATTCAGCTGTGCGTTACATAGGGTGAACTAATATCCAAGATGTCCCAATTACGCACCACTTGAAGGTACACAGATGGTGTTGGAACGAATCTTTTATGAAACAAGTTTAACAACAAAATATATTTTCGGCGAGGCATGGCATACTGCATGTCAGTGGTTAAAGGTTAATATGATATAATATACGCTGTACAAATGGATGACAATTACAGTGGAACCTCGATAAGTCGGCCCCCGATAACCCGGAAGTCCGGCTAACCCGAACCGGTTTCATCAAACATTTCAACAATAAAGATGTATGTAATATAATATTTGAGAGATAATGTGTATTTGTGTAATTTGAACTATACGATAGTAAAAATGACTCATGGCACACGGCGGCAGAGCGACGTTCATTGTCTCGGATTTTTGGAAACAACAGGCACCTGTATTCCTTTATTTATTTCAAACTGTCTTAGCATTGTTTAAAAAAAACTCAAAGACTATGTAAACAATTATTTTTTAAACAATGGTCTTAGTCTCCACTGTTCTTAAATAAATAACATCGTTCGGATTGTGACCCTATTGTGTGTAGTAACAGTCGTATTGTTCACTTCCGTTCTGTAATCGTGCTTCGGATAAGTTTGTCTACGTAATAGCAACAAAACGTAAAAATGTTGTAGTGACAATGGATAAAAAACTAGAAGCATTAGGTAGGATTGATAAAGGCGAATCTTTAAAAACAATTGCAGCATCATATGGTATCGAAGAATTTTGTTTCAAAATGATAACAAAAGACAGTTTGGACAATTGGTGTAAAGCTAATAAAGCTAAAAATAAGACTCTCTCAGGCTAAACTGCTTATGTTGAAGAGACTGCGGGTTCGCACAGCACGCAACCGGCTGTGCGATCCCGCACAGCCAAAAACATTGACACAATCGAAACTGACTGAGTTTTTACCAAGAAATGGAGTTTTCCAAGAAATGGAGTTTATCTGTAAGTGTAAGTATTTAATTAGTTTTTACCATATTCTCCGGCTGAACCGGATTTTCATTTTGGCATCAATTGGTGCCACACCTAGACTTTCCCTAATATACTCATTTCTAATTTTATCCTTCTTTGTCACCCCACTCATCCATCTAAGCATTCTCATTTCCGCCATATGCATTCGTTGTTCCTCTTGCTTCTTCACTGCCCAATATTCAGTTCCGTACATCATAGCCGGCCTTATGGCTGTTTTATAGAATTTTCCCTTCAGCTCCATTGGAACTTTTCTATCACACAACATACCACTCGCTTCTTTCCACTTCATCCATCCAATTGTCGTGACTGTCCATTTTCCTTAATTATTACCAACAAATCCCGGCCTGTAACTGTAACGATAGTCACATTAGCTAATGTTGTAAAAAAATAACTTAAAATTCGAGTTTTCGTACATAACCGGTCAATACCGACTGTGGCTAGAATCAAATGGCCAATGAATACTATACTTTTTCTACGACCTTCTATTTATATTAGTAGAAAAATATAATTACTAACTAATCTCGATTAAAATTAAAATTTACAAAAACAAAAAAATGTAGTCCAACAATAGTTTGCGGCTGAATAATTGCTTGCCTACTATTAGGAGGCGCATATTATTTTTACAGTAAGTGTAAGTAAGTCTCTACTGCGAGGATTACTTGTATAAAGATAAACACTATTTATGTGAATTTACAAAAATAATGATTTACATTTGTCAATGTAACACATGATCAACTAATTGAAGTTCTCCAAAACATAGGAATTGATGATAAGAACATCCGAATTGTGATAAGTCTCCACTGGAATCAGATAGCCAGGTCTCTAAGAGTACGGAAATAAAAAGCTAATGGTTCGAAAAATACCATCCTATTGTTTATAACTTCGTCTCACATGCCGGTCAAATTTGACGGTTGTATGTCAGGAATCACTCATGGCAATTAAACTTTTTTTCCTTTAAAAAGAAGCGTCCTACCACTTCCTTCCCAATACTGTTTTCTAAATTAAATTTAATCCTTAGTTACTGAAATATTCTATTTGTTTATAAGCCAAAAATTCTTTATAACTTTAAAACATTCCTGAGGCAGTTTAAACAGTCCAATTTCAATTCTGTAAAGTACGCTAGATAGGTATAGTGCCTTTATATACGCAAATCATAGTTATTCTGATGTATTATCCAGATTTAGCCATACGGCCCACACTCCCTCTAAAGGGAAAATTCACTCATCCCAGATACCTAGGGTATCAAAAGGATTGAGCTCTGGTGGGACTCTTTCCGCGTTATCGAGCCCTAGGTGACTTGGTACGTCGGAGTATCTCCCAAAAATTTTTGTACGTATCTGGACGTCGAAAGTAGCACAGCTTTCTGCATAGTCTTGTAAAGATGTTCATTTAGACCCAACCTTTTGATGTTTTCTATGATGATGTATTATAATTATTACTATGCTTATTATTGCGACCGTAAACTATTAATTAACAATTTAATAATTGTTTCTAAAGTATTAGTTCAATTTCCACCAACTTCTGGAAATATAATCTATACCAAAAAAGCTTTTTGTTACCAAGTTATTCAATTATTGATAAAGAACTACTTACCTAAAATTTTAGTTGGAAATAAAAGATTTTTGAAAACCCAGACTATCCCAGGAAAATTTGTGTCAAAAAAAATCGGTAAAAAACATCTCTACGCAGAGTTAAGTTATGGTGAATTTTTATTTGTATGTTTTTGGTGTAAAGTTAAAATCTTTTGAATTACAGAGCGATAATTGAAAAAACACGATTTCGGAGCGCCAATTTGTTTATATAAAAATAGCACACTATCATCTGCGGACTTTGCATACCTATATTATTATTATATTAATATAATACAATCATAAGATTCGATTCTAGCAATAAAAAAACTGGTAAATAACTTTTTCCAAAAATGGCCTATTCTCCGATAATCTCTCGGCAACACTCGGACGACAGCGCAGCGGGATCCTTACTACAAGCGTTTATAGCCGGTGTCAGCCGAAGGCTCATTCGCGCCAGTTGGACCTATGAAATTTTAAGAGCCTAGGCGCAAATATTTTACGGCTATCCCAACTTTTTACTATATTCCTATATTCCTTATTCCTTTTTCCAAAATAAACTATAGTATTTTTGAAAGACGTAAACTCAGAATGAAAGATTACGTTATTACCGAGGGCCGAAAGTCCCTAAAAACTGCTCTATTAATTTTGATAAGTTACAGGGGTAAAAAAAGAGAAAATTTAGTGTGATTTTTAATTTCAAATATCTCATTCAAAAGAAACTTTTTATTTATTCTAAAGGACTTTCGGCCCTCGGTAATAATTTGGTCTTTTATTCTGCGTTTAAATTTTTTAAAAATATTTATTGGATTTTCAGGTTTTAAAAACATTTTTACACCATGTCCGTGGTGATATTTTCCAAATTGAATATTCACTATCTTTGTAATGCAGCGCACTCAGTCTAACAGAATGTGCTAACAAGACAGTGACTAACAATACTACTAAATATTTGACACGGCTTCAGGAATAATTTGAGTTGTTTATTAAATAATATTGATAGCGTATTTGATAAATAATTGATTTAAGACGTGAAATTAAGAAAAAGTTGTTTATTTTTTATTATTAATGGAAGATCCAAGTGGAGAATCCACCAGGACATATTCTGTGATCCAAGTATTTTGTTGTTAAAGATGTTCAAAATGTATCTAAGCGTTCCATAGTAACAATACATTATTAAAAAATCACTTTATCACTTTTCTTTTTTCTCGATTAAGTTTTAGTTTTTATTAATCACTGAATACATAGTTAGTGAAAAAGTAATCATATTAATTAACTGAATTAATAATTAAAGCGATTATACAAGTAACGGTTATCCAGCAACATTCAAAAGCCATCTCTAAGTTGATGATGACAATGTCATTGTAAACTAATGTTTACATCTCCATACCAGTGAGAATTTTACGACACGTAATTTGCCATGTAAGGAAAAAGTTGTGATAGCCGTAAAATATTTGCGCCTAGGCTCTTAAAATTTCATAGGTCCAACTGGCGCGAATGAGCCTTCGGCTGACACCGGCTATAAACGCTTGTAGTAAGGATCCCGCTACGCTGTCCGAGTGTTGCCCCGAGATGTGAATTCAAAAATGCCCCTTTCCACGTTCGACTACGACTCCAAGTGGCACTATTTTTTAAGGGTCATAAATTTCGTCAAATTTATGGCTCTCCCAATTATTTTTGATTATCGGTGCTAAGCCAATATTGGACATTTTTTATGTCACAAAACGAAAATAAAATTAATGTCTGCATATTTCTCATTTAGAGTATTTTTTAAAAAACATATTTTGTCGCGGTAATCAGCTGTTGGGTCGTGTTTCATCACACCCCAAAAGTGATTATAGCTGTGGCCTTTTTGTTTGTGGAACTTTGTATACAATATATAAATATACACATATCGGAAAAGTCTAGGGTTATTTTAATAACATAATAAAAGTAATAAACATAAATTCATGTGGTCGTTTAATTTCAATTACATTTGTACAGTTGCTCATTCTGGCCATTCTGTTCATTTTTGTACGTAAAAACAAAACGTAAAATTTTTTTTGAAGGAATTTTCTTTTTAAAAACATTTATTTTGAAAATAGATGCGTACAATAATGTGTACTACCGAACTATTAACAATAATAAAAATGCTCAATTACAGTTATGTAATAGAATCGAATAAATCGACGACTGCTAGATGAATGCTTGATGAAAAACGGGATACGGACGTTTCGCCCCCGCTGTTTCGCTCCCGACCGTTTCACCTCTACCGTTTCGTCCCCAGCCGTTTCACCCCCGAACCGTTTCGCACCCAGGATTTTACCTAACATTTTTAACTAGTTGTATTGAGTTATAAATACAATGTTAGTAATACATTTACATTCTTGAATATGTATATATTTATTGACTGACTTGATGATGTTTCTTCTTTTTATGTATCTTTGTTACTATTATATGTATTTTGACGATTTAAAAAAAAAACAATTCCTCTCAGTATCTTTTGAATGACCAAATTGATTTAAATAACCCACCCTTACTAAATTTATGTTTACAAATCCCCTAATAATAATTTATCTTAATCCATACTTTATCCGTACATTGTAATAAGGCAAAATTATTTTTCTGAGAACAAAATCCTTTGTGTAAGTAAATAGGTATGTAAAATTATTTCTGAGAACAATTATGTATTAATCCTGTCTATCTACTATAAATATGTATACCAAAGCACTTCTAAGAAAAACAAACAAAAAAATGATCAATAGGTAAATGTATTACTAACATTGTATTTATAATTCAATGCAATTAGTTAAAAATGTTAGGTAAAATCCCGGGGGCGAAACGGTTTGGGAACGGTTCGGGGGCGACACGGCTGGGGACAAAACGGCGGGGGCGAAACGCCCGTAAATCATGAAAAACAGGTGTAGGCGTATTTATAATCTCTGTTCGGATGGACTGTGGTCGGTGGTTTCCAATAGAATTATTTATTTATATTTATATAATCAAAGTTACTATAAGCATATAGTAACAATATTTTAGTACCTAACATTTTCTCCGTTCCAGGCACGTAGCCAAGGGTCCATGGGGTCCGGACGCCTCCCAAAACTACCTCGGCTTTGGTACCAAGGCAGCAAGTTTATCTCCAATCAGTGCCGGTTTAACCTAACTTCGGGCCCTGGGCGCTGGAGGTTTAGGGGCCCCCTTCATTGCTATTCGTTGTCAGTTTTTTAACAATAAAACACATGCATTAACTGTAAAGGTTTGTTGTAAAATCCATAAAGTAATTTTTTTAAACAAGCAAGAAGAATAGCAAACGTAAAAAATAATCCAAAAAATACTTTTAAAAACATAAATACAAAACAAAAAGTACATAAAGACAAAAATTAGATCATTTTTTTTCTTGACTTGGCATTCGCAAACTGCCATGTAATATTATCACAATTCAGTTTCTCCAGTTCTTCATTCTCTATATACAATAGTGATAATGCCTCTAGGTTTTTTTGACCCAAATTTGCCCTTAAATATGTTTTTATTCTTTTTAAAGCCGAAAAAGACCGCTCACCTGACGCGTCAAATAAATTTGCAGTAAAGTTAAGATACTGGGAAAAGTTGCCTTTACATCTTGGATGACATCAAATTTTTCATAAATTATATGTTTATTCAAATTTTGGCATACCGTTACAAAATGGATAATTTTATTATGCAAGTTCTCTTTGGTTTCTTCAACATTGTTTCTCGCATAAAGTATTAATTGACGTCTTGACTTCTTCTTTATCTAGAGTAAAGAAACATCTAAAAGCTGATGTCACACCCTTGTAGCATTCAATTCGCGATTCTGAAAACAGCGACTAATTTTCTAGACTCTAAATTTTCTGCGACAGCGATTTTTTGTCGCCGCGACTACAAATCGCAAGTGGAGTGCTAGCCTTAGAGGCCACTGTATAATGCCAAATTGCAATTTTTTAATCGCTTTACCTTTGAATGTTTGAAATATTGTGTACCTATTGTTTCTGTATTGGCATAAGAACTTATATTTTGTTCCTATTTTAAAAGAATTTATTTTAAAGCCGAAAAGTGAGACATACCTATTATTATTTAATCCCCACAATTCAAAATGAAATTATTAGAAACTTTTTTTTTTTATTTATTATTTATACATATGACCTGGCCTCTAGTGACTAATCCAGGTCGTTTTTTCCTGATGGGATTACAGATATTTTTTTTTATATTTTTACATTTTTTACTCAACTATTAAATCTATTTTTACAATAACAATTTGCCATAATCTCTTAATTACGTATAACAAACAAATTTAAATAAACAATTTAAAATATTTTTGGTACTATCAACTCCCTTCTAAGTTATAAAGACAGTCCCTCTATTTTCAGAAGAGAGTTGGTAGTTTTTTTTTTTTATTTTTTTTTATTTTTATGAATTATGTATTGAATTATTATTTTTATTTATTTATTTTATATTGAATTATTATTATTATAATTGTAAATATCTATTTTTGAATTTATATTTTATTTTATTTATTTTAACTTTATCTTACTCAACTTCATCAGGGTTGGATTATTGGTTGTCTTCTTCTATTATTATAGATTTCTTGTTGTTTTTTAGATATTATTTGTGTGAGATTGTTTAATATTTCAAAATATTCTTCATTTTGTAATATATCTCTTATTTCAATTCTTTCTAATCTTCTCCTCATTTCTCTGTGTTCTTCATTTTCTATAGTATTTTCACAATGTAACACTATATGTTCTGGTGTACCTAGTTCTCCACATTCACAATATGCATCATCTTTTAAGTTAAATCTTTCCAAATATGTTGGGTACGGTCCATGTCCTGTTAAAAAGTGTATTAAACCTTGTTTTGGATTAAAATAATTTGGAATGTTTTCTATTATTGGTATAAAATTGTATAAACGTCTAGATTTTGTTGAATTTTCCCATTCATTTTGTCTTTTTCTATTTATTATTTCTTTTAATTCTCTTTTATTTCTTATATCTAATCCTATTATTTGTATTATTTTTTCATATTTTTCTTTTTTAGCCAATAATTACATGCTCTTTTTTGTGTTTCTAAATGCATTGGCATTACTCCAATTAAAACTGTGAGTGCCTGTGTTGCAGTTGTTCCAAATGCGCCCGTCATTCTTACAAGAAATCCTCTCTGAGCTCTATTTAATTTTTCTGCGTTTTTTTTATTTATTAATCTATGTGCCCATACACTTGAACCGTACCCTACAATTGATGCAAGTATTGTTCTTAGGTATATTCTCATCTGTCGGAACGAAATTCTATATTCCTTCTGTGCTAGACTAGCAATGCTATGCATGATCTTTGTTGCCTTTTCACAGACACAATTCATGTGTTTTGTAAATAATTTTTGTTCGTCTATTATAATACCTAAATATCTTGTTTCCATTTTTCTTTTTATTGTTTTCCCTCTAATTTTTATAATTGGATCTCTTTCTAAATTTCCTTTTATTAAACTATATGTTGTTTTTGAATCTGATATTGTTAATTTTACTTTATTCATCCAATCATTTACTCTTATTAATACTTCATTTGATTTATTTTCTAATTCTCTTCTTGAAAATTATTAGAAATATTAGAAACTAAAAAAACTCCGTTTATGCGATTATTTTGGATACAATTCGAGACATAGCTAAATCTGACAACTTTCTGTAGTTTTTGAAAAAGGGCCCCCCACAAACACTGACACGGGGTCCCTGTGGGGCTAGGCTACGCCACTGTGTATAGGCGTGAAGAGATGTAACAATAGAACAAGGCTTTTGCAGTGTATTGGCGTATCTGCGTATGAGATTTTTTTCGGAGAATATGTAGATTACTTGAACCTAGCGCTAACGGACATATACGAGGGAATACTTATAAACGGAGAACGATTGAACAACATAAGATACGCAGATGATGATGATACTGCCATTTTTGCAGACAGTCTTGAAGGTCTGCAGACACTTTGGGCTTGATTTTAACATCAAAAAAACCAAATACATGGTTATAAGCAAAAATAGGATACCACCTGGTCAATTACTAGTTAACCAACAACCTATAACACAAATCACCAACGTTTGTTATTTGGGTGCAAACTTAAATGAACAGTGGGACCAATCGACGGATATTAAGATAAGGATCGAGAAGGCAAGATCAGCTTTCGTCAAAATGAAAAAAATCTTTAACAGCCACGATATAAAATTGGAAATAAAAGTTCGTTTACTAAAATGGTACGTATTCTCCGTTTTTTTATATGGCGTGGAGTTATGGACCTTAACTGAAGCATCACTGAAGAGACTCAAAGCATTTGAGATGTGGTGCTATAGACGCATGTTGAGGATTTCCTGGATAGACAGAGTTACCAGCGAAGAAGTTCTACATGGAATGGGTAAAGAGCGAGAACTAGTCGTAACCATAAAACGTCGCAAACTGGAGTACCTGAGCCATATAATGCGCAATAAACAACGATATGACCTACTTCGGACCATACTTCAAGGTAAAGTGCATGGGAAAAGAGGTCCAGGACGAAGAAGAATATCCTGGCTGCATAACCTGCGAAAATGGTTTAACTTAACCACTACCGGACTTTTCAGGGCAGCAGTCAACAAAGTCAGAATAGCCATGTTAGTGTCACAACATCCGTAACGGATAGGCACCATTAAAAGAAAATGTAGATTATTTAGCGTCTTTATTTTTTTATAATTAAAAGAAACAGGCCCCTTCGGGCCCCGGGCCCCTGGGCGCCCGCCACAAGCGCCCAGTGGATAAACCGGCACTACCCCAAGTTATTATTTTGAAACATTTTTACAAAAGTTTTTAACATTGTTGAAAAAGTGAACGTAATTATTATTATTTTTTACTAGGATTATTTCTGTTTTTATTCAGTGTACGGATCAACTTACATCCAATTTAAAAATCAGATTTAGCAAAAACGAAAATATTCTATCAGCATTTCAAATTCTTTTACCTGCATTTGCCTCTACAGTAGTCTACAGAAAAGCAAAATGCTAAAAAATTTGGCTGCCTATTACTCCCGCGACACTTCTCTTTCAGCAATAAAAGTTGAAAGCTGAATATGTATATGTTATGGTGTAACTGTAATACAAAATACAATATCATCTTTGGAACCAAATACCGAAGTTATCCACGTAATGAAGCATTGTAATAAATATTTGTTATCTAAACATTGACATATTCCTTACAATTTTGGCAACTATACCTGTCACAACGGCCAGTGTAGATGTGTAGAACCTTCGTTCTCAACAATGAAGAGAGTAAAAACTTTACTCGGAAACAAGATGGAAACGAAAGACTCAGTTTATTGGCTCTTTGTTCCGTTCATTGGCACGTCGAAAGCCAGATATATAGATATCAAATCATCATCACAGATGTCATAGAGCGAATAGCATAGCTGAGGTGGAATTGGGCGGGTCATGTAGCCAGAATAGAGAACGGTGGTGGACCCAAAAAATTACAGTGTGGAGATCACGAACGGACAGAAGAAGTAGAGGTAGACCACCTACACGATGGACAGACAACGTCAAAAGGGTTGCTGGGAATTGGTTACTGGAAGCCCAAGATCGACAGAACTAAAAGAAATTAGGGGAGGCCTATGTTCAACTTTGAATGCAGAAGACTGGATGATGATGATATATCAAATAACCCAAAATATTGAGTGGACAGCTGAATAGAAGACCAGGTGTACTCTTTTCTACGGAATTCTATATTTCGTTAGTAGTCACTAACATCAGTGAAGCTAAAATGATATTAAAGATACAATGGCGAAATTAGCTATTAAAAACAACTTACTTTACTATACTGCGTTCCACGGTCACCTTTCAGTAGACTCTTATGAAGAACAGTGTTGCCAAGACATATTAATATTTATATTAAATAAATTTTAAAGTATTTTTATACCTCACTTGGCCTATTAAATTTGTCAGTATGTATGAGAAATCTTGTAAGCTGTCAAAGCAAAGGGAGTTTAGCTCGGTGGTAGCGCGTTCGACCGGAGATCGAGAGGTCCCTGGTTCGAATCCGTGTGTTATCTACTTTTTTTTGGAAAGTAGTAAGTAAAAATTAGTTTAATCTTTAAATACAAATAACTTGTTGAAAGTATATTTATTTCGTTGAAATCATATAATATAAGTATAACTTCTTATGTGCGTACAAAGTACACATGTTAAAAAGTACATTTTTAAGGCACTCATGTGAACTGCAGAATTCGCTTCGCTCATTCTGCAAACTTTCACATGCGTGCCTTAAAATTGTACTTTTAACTTTTAACACGTATATCATAAATAACTATTAAATATAATATTAATCACAGGCTAATTATAATTAATATTCAAATGATATATCTTTAATATCGTGTAAATATCTTTCATAGTACCTATCTATGAATTCACAGATTTTCAAATCAAGATGTTTTGGACTTCTGGAATATTCTATTTAGACGGACTTTAAGTTCGTCTGCTTAAAACCGGCAACACTGAGCTGCAAGGTTCCATAAGTTTTATATTGGGATATGCTGCCCACACTGCAAAGTGACTGCGGAACGCAGAATAGAATGAGATTGTCGTCATGTAGAATATAGATGTTATTATGTTATTATAGTAAAGTAGTAAACACTTGTTATTGCAATTTTTAAAATATTAAAATAGTTTTTTGAAATTTTGCATATGGATCTAAAATTTATTCTGAATATTTTTTTCAATACCTTACCGTCTAACCAACAAAAAATTTGAGTTGTATTTGGACCCCCCCCCCCCTCAAGAACATTTCCGGAACGCTGTAAACCGATAGTAGTAGTAGTATAGTAGTATAAAATTAAAGGTAAAACGAATATTTTCGAATGGGTCATATGACCGATCATATTACCCGTATGCACGCCAATGGTGAATATAGAATTCTTAATTGTATGTCAAAAGATGCGCAATAACTACGTCTTAAAAAACACCAAATTTCATTTGCATATCTCAACCGGTTTTAAAGCAATAAATAAATCAACAGTTTGTAAGAAAAAATTCAACATCTAGTATCTCGAAAACGAAGCATTTGCGGACATACGATTATAAAGCAAACTATCATTATTTTTTCACGCAGAATTACCCCTTAAAGTTTGTCGCACTTATTTAGAAACACCCTGTACTCATGTAGATTACGGCTAGTTGTTAAAGTAACTAACTTTTTTGTTTCCAACATAAGCGAATGAATAAAAAAACTAGAATATTCCACAGGGTGATGCGAACTTTAAGAAAAAATTTGATTCATTGTATACCGGGTGCACAATTTGATTCGTGCATCCCATATACAATGAAAATTTACCTGTTTAGCAACAATATTATTACAGCTATATTGTTAAAGAATACGGCTATAACATATTTAGAAAATCACTTAAATCGGATAACAGGTTTAGTAAATTCGAGACATAAAAATGACCAAATTTTTAGGTGTGCCAATTTTTATGCACGCAAGTTTAGGTAAAATTGTATTAGTAACACTTTTTAAATCATATTTAAACCTTAAAGGAAGGTCAAGGAAGAGATGGAGTGACAACCTGAAAGAAGAGGAAGAATTTTATAACCATAAGATAGCTTTAATGTTCTTCTTTAATTTACAATTTGTAAAATTTAATTTGATCAATTATTAAAAAATTATGTAAAATTAACTAAAACGCGAGCTCCGCTGAACGATTTCACACAGTAAGGCGATGGCTTAGTGTGAAAACCTCGTATCTCATTAAATTACAATTTTACAGGAGAGGCAAAAAACTGATTTTCTGCATAATATAACCTAAAAACAAAAATTACCGTTACATAATTTTAATTCGAGCACATTGAGACAAATATCTGATATTGGCCTAGAGCTAAAAGTGTTAAATGTTGCTATTAGATTCGAAATACAAATATTAACTATGAAAAACACGTAAATATCCTTGCAGTATATAGAGCCTTTGCTTAAGTAACTATGATAACCTCGTATATCTTGATATACGTGTTTTTCATCTTAAATGAGGTTGTGTTTATTATTATTTACGAGGTTTTCATTTTTCATAGCTTAATGCACACCTCCAAATACTAGGTTGATACAGTACAAATCTTTTGATTTAAGCTTCATAAAATGTTTCTGTATGCAGGACTACCTTTTACTGTTCACAAAAAACATTTCTCTAAGTCGAATCTCTGAAACAAATACTCCAAATTAAGTACCAAAGTCTTGGTTATAAATATACGTGGTATTCACACTAAATCAAGAGAGCAATTGATATACGTGGTTTCTTTTTTCGGCTGTAGAAAATAGTCTAGTGTATTTGGATTTTTTCTAACAGTTGTAAATCGTGAGAGACAAGGTTTTCAAACTAAAACAACCAAAATGTCATTTTCGAAAAAAAATGAGATACGAGGTTTTCACACTAAGCCATCGAAGGTATGTTTGTGAGAAGGGTGACTTGAGCGTTATAAAAATAAAAAACTATAGAAGCTGTAGATTTAATGTTTAATCCGGTCAACTTAGACATCAAAATAGTTGGCAAATAACAATAATTGCCGGAGAGCCAAATTTTGGTGAAGAAGTAGAGTTTATCATATAACAAATAAAGTTTTAAAAGTCCCCATCGATCACATGTGTGCAACAAAAGTTATTCGGGGTCAAAGGTCAAAATTTGAGATTTTTTGGATTTTTCTCGAAAACGGTAAGTTTTATCAAAAAAAAAAATTTAACCAAAGTTGTAGATCTTAACATTATCTACAAAAATAGTCCTACAATTTTTTTCCTAAGAGTTACCATTCCTGAGATATCGCGATTTTAAAAGTTACTTTATACATTATATGCACATATAAGCCACAAGTATAAAAGCCTATTTGTGTCTCTTTTATATAATATATTATACTATTCTGAAAATATTTCTTCAAAAGATAATCAGTCCCAAACTGAATTTCCTCTATCCACGTGGCCTTGAAAAACATTTGCCAATACCATTGCTTAAAAAAGAACAGATTGTCTATTGTAAACAATGGCTACAGTATTGTCCGTAGGTCTTGTTCATATTATCTGTTTCTTTTAGTGCTAAAGGTTCAGTTCAAGTGAATATAAGTGCTTATTACAAGCGTCTACCATTTAACAGACATTACGGGCTTACAGTGACAGTTGTATTTGACGGCTACAGTGACTCGACAAAGAATATTAAAGCTCCAGAACAACGTCGTCGAACTACAAAAACATCATCGGGTTCCGAGATTATCTTTGATGAAAATATAACAGTTCCAGCATTAATAATAAATCTCGTTTAATTTCCATGTTAACTAACAAATTAACAGCTGCGAATATTGAAGTGAAACAAGCTAAAAATGACGCAGATGTCCTTATAATTGAGACAGCAATTTTGAAAAATTTAAGGCAACAGACACAACAATTGTAGTTGGTGAAACTGTTGATTTGTTAGTACTGCTTACTGCAAGGACTCCAGTAGATAAAGTTATTTATTTTCTGAAACCTGGAAGGGCTCAACAGCGAACAGAGATATATTCTTCGAAAAGTTTATCGGCTTATCCCGAATGCCAAAAGTACATTTTATTATTACATGCGATAACCGGCTGCGACACTACGTCAGCAATGTACAGAAGGGGCAAAACGTCAGTACTTAAATTATTCGAAAAAAAAAGATTTGACTGCTGTTAAGTTTTTACAGAACTTGATTCCACATCGCAGAAAATAATTACGGAAGGAATTCGCTTTCTTATTGCGGTTTATGGAGCTCAAAAAAAAATTGGTTGTCTTGATAAATACGCGAAAATAAATAATTTTTGTAAAAAATACGCGAAACAAGTACAACTATCATGTCTTCCTCCAACATCAGCATCTGCTTTTCAACATTTGTATCGAATATATTATCAAGTTCAAACATGGCTAGGCAATGAACTGAATCCAGAAGACTGGGGTTGGAAATTAATAGATAATACTCTGGAACCGATTAAAACCTTACTCCCACCTACTCCAGAAAAACTCCTTAACACTATTTTTTGCAATTGCAAAAAAGGTTTTAGTGCCAAATGTGGATGTATAAAAGTCGGGTTGCTGTGTTCCCTAGCGTGTACCATCTGCCAAGGTCAGTCTTGCTCAAATGTCCAGAGAGACCAATGACTCAGTCACATTTGAACAATTTTTGAACATCCAGCAGGTGGAAGAGGAAGAAGATGAAATCGAAGAAGACTTGACTGTTGAAGTAGACTTTCAAGAATATGAATCTGATTAAAATATCTACAGAAATCAAAACAATAGTTAACCTAATAATCAATAGCAATATCAAGAATCAATATCAATAATAAGGTAATATCTAGAACTTGACCGGTATTGTTTCCTTAAATTATCCTAAAATTGTCAAAACAGTTAGTGGAGTAGGCCTACAGGGAAACCAAGGTAAAAAACACGCGCCGAGTACACTACCTCATAGGTGGTGTGGAAACGTGTGCATATTCTGCATAATATCATGTATAATGTGACTCTTAGAATCGCGATATCTCAGGAATGGCAACTCTTAGGAAAAAAATAGTAAGGACTATTTTTGTAGATAATTTTAAGATCTACAACTTTGGTTTAAGGTTCTTTTTTGATGATACTTACCGTTTTCGAAAAAAATCCAAAAAATCTCAAATTTTGACCTTTGACCCCGAATAACTTTTGTTGCACACATGGGATCGATGGGGACTTTTAATACTTTATTTGTTATGGTATACCCTAGCTCTCCACCAAAATTTGGCTCTCCGGCAATTTTTGTTATTTCAAATGTCTATATAGACCGGGTTATTTAGAAAAATCTTTCTATAAGATATTTTTTGTAAAATTTTCTGAATTTTTCAATGGTAAAGTCAGTTTTTTTCTAAAATTTGTATTTTCATAGGTATTTAAAACCTACTAATTTCGCAGTTCATTTGTTTAATAAAAAATGAAGCGCCCACTTCTAAATAAAATTATAATGAGAGGGGAGCCCAAGCGGGGATTTTTGCAGTTACTCGAGCGCGTCAGATTATCATATGGGAAGAATCCTGGTACCCTGCAGATGTACCTTTACCATATATTGGCTCTTAACACAGGGGAGTTCGTTAAGGGGAGTCCGAAAAAAAATCAATCCTTAGAAAAACTCGAAATTGTCAGATTAAGATAAGGTAAGTTAAACACATGCAAAAGAGTGTATATTTCAAAAATATGACGATTTGAGGGCGTAAGGAAATGGTACAGTCAAAAATTTCACAAAAAAAGCCGATATTTCGCGAAATGAACGTCAGATCGAAAAACTAAAAACTACGTGTTTAATATTTTCCAAAAATCTATCGAATGATTCCAAACACGACCTCACACGGAGTAGGGTGGGGATAAATTTAAAATTTGAAATACGAACCCTGCGATATTTCGCGAAATGAACATCAGATCGAAAAACTGCAAAATACAGTTATTGAATATTTTTGAAAAATCTATCGAATAGTACCAAACACGACCCCCCACGAAGGTGGGGTGGGGGATTACTTTAAAATCTTAAATAGGAGTCCCAAATTTTTATTGCAGATTTGGATTCTTTACGTAAAAATAAACAATTTATTTTACACATTTTTTCGAATTATGGATATATGTCGCTATAATCGGAAAAACTATTGTTCGAAATGGAAAATTAAATTAAAAAATGGAAAGTTCTCACTAAAGTGGAAAACTTTACTTTACTTTTTTTTGGTTTTAGGACCTAATAATCACAACCCAATAGGTCCCCATAACGCTCGAGTGACTGCAAATTTAGCATACTTTCCTCCCTTACTATAAAAATTTCTATCTCATTTGATTTTTCCTCTAAGTAAAAACTCCATTGACTCCACTATATACTTATATCGAAATTCATCTAATAGCGGAAACTCTTATAATAAAATAAGTAAACTCTTATAAGTAGATCTCTGTCGCGTCGGTCGAACATAGAAACACCCTGTCATGTGTTTAAATATTACTTTGGGGAAAATCATACGCGCCAATAATTGTCTTAACTAATAATTAAATTACTATGATCCATGTTATTACTAAACCGCCCTCTGCAAACTCATAATCGAAGTGTCAATTTCCAAACAAAAGCTCCCTGCTTGAACGTAAAAAACGGACAAACCCTTAACGCCCTTTTGACGGGCGTTACATGAACTAATTGAGCGGTGTGGACCGTAATTTCTCATTGAATCAGTTAATGTTATGTGATTTATTGGCATAAGGCAGGCCCTGTATAGCAGATCGGGTTGCATCTGTCTGTGTCCTCTGTAATTAATTCCATCGGGAACAGCAATCATTTCAATTAGGGCCCTTTGATCATACGCGTATCGCAGGTGATTTATTCGGGAGTGTTAACACGGGAGAACAAAGAGAAATTCTTTGAATTTTCTTTAGGAACAGGACGATTTTTGAAGGGCAGGTAAAATGTTTTCCTCTATTACTCCAGGGAAATAAGCAAAAAATAGACCATGTTCGGGACACTGAAATATCCAGGAAGCTGACAACATTTTTAGTTATTGTAGACCTATATTATGAAAACTGGGGGTGGATGCCACCCCTTCTCGGGGGTGAAAATTATTTTATTAAAAATAATACCATAAGTCAATAGAGAGACAAATTATAGGCAAAATTTGTTATATAAAGTTATTAAAATAAATCAACACTTTTTGAGTTATTAAAGACCAAAGATTTTATTTTTTCGTAAAAAAATGCATGTTTTAAATCGGTTTTTCACGTATAAATAAAAAACTATAAGCTTTTGCAAAAAAGTTATTATTACTGAAATTAAAGATAATAAAAAAGTTAATACATTCCTCACATAAAGAACTAAACTAATAATAGTTCAAAGTGAGGTTATTGGCAATTGAATGTGTATTTTTTTCGACGAGTACTCAAATCTAAGTATTCAAGCTTAAATAACGGGAAAACGATGCAATGTATAAAATATTCTTGCTAAACATTTACCAAAGTACTCTAGAATACCTATCAAATGAGCTTCAGAACAAGGTAGTAGCGCCAAAATTAAGCAAGTTATAATGAAAATAAAAGAACCGTTTCGATTTTTTTAGGAAAAAGTGAAAAATAAAACATACGCCATTTCCACAAAAATTAAAATTTACAGTAATCCTTACAAGAACTTCTTTATATTAGCATAACTAATGTTCTCGATAATTTTGACCAGTTTAGAATGCATATTTTTGAAAAAAAGATATAATTTATAGTGTAGGAAACAGAGGTTGAACCTTGCAAAATGGACACAAGTCCGGTTTTATTTTTTTTCTGGCATATCAAGGGGTGCTTAATATAAGACTAACTTTTTCTGAAAAAATTTCGCCCCGGAACCCCCCTTTTCACCCCTTTAAAGGGGGTAATTTATGGTTTTTGCAGAACGTAGCCCTTCCTGTACCTTTTACAAAAAATTTTTTTTAAAGAAATATGAAGAGGACTATATTTTCTACGATTTATTTCCGACAGCATCTCTCTATCATCCACCGTTTAGCAAGGGTGGCGCCCCAAAGTTGACAAGTTTTTAAAAAAGATGTTTTTAAAAAATATATATTTTTCCCTAACTGTAACGGAAATTAAAAAGAAATGCTGCGAAAATTATTCACAAATAGATGATTGATTTTTTGGTATAGGTTTCACTTAAGGGTAATTGCCCTTTTTTTAATTACAGGGTGTTACATTTTAAAAAACCCCTTTTTATACCATCTGAACCGTTTATGCTAGAGTAAAAAGACTTTCAGCGATTACCCATGTACTGGTGTTATTTACAAATTTGTATAATGCACCCCCATTTTTTCCCCGGAACCACCCAAAAAAAAAAAGAAGAATTAATAAATAAAGTGATTTTCTTGGAATCCTTCACACACAATGCCCTTCATTAATATGCTTCATATATCATTTTGTGCAAGTTATTATTACCCATGCATGGACACTAAAAGCGATTTCCTAGTGCAACCCCTGTAGCCAAAAACAATAAATAAAATGGGGGTTGAATTTTTTTTTTGTTTTTTGCTTTATGATCCATATGGGCATATGCTTCATCAATAGTGCTTTTCAAAAATATATATGGTTATTGCAACATCCCTGCGCAAACCACCTCTATCCTTGGAAATATACTGCAGAAACTACCCCTATACCTTATCCAGCATGTTTTTACGATTTTCTCATTACCTATTCATTTTTTTTTAAACAAAACTTATACAAGGTTAAAGACCACTATTTACTCTAAAAATTAGGTCCTATTCATTTTTTTCGTTTAAGCAACCGTTACGGCACAGTGGCGCCGTAAACCTCATATATGCTTTGACGGGCTCCACTTTTTGTTTATTTTTTCGTCATCTGTTTGTTTTATTGATAAAGTACTTATGTAAAATAAAACAACACAGTGTAATCTACAAATCATGACCTATGCACATTTTACATTCTTTGCTCCCCAAAGCTACAGTGGTGGCCCAAAATAAATTTTTTCATATTTTCGCCACCTACACGCATTTTATTGCGGTAATGCTATCTTAATAGCACAATATTCACCCCTAAGTGGTCGCTAAGCAGTGGCGGATCCAGGGAGTGGTGATGGGGGCGATCACCCCCACCCCTCTCAAACCAAGTGATATTATATTTGAAGATTATAAAAATGTTCATTTATTTTTACAGAAATACTTATATTATATTAATATTATTTTTATAAGACTGACTTTTTATGCTTTAGCGACAGTGGCGGATCCACCATCGTTAAGAGGGGGGTGCCAATTGGTTAAATTTCTATAAAAATAAATGAATATTTTTATAATCTTTGAATATAATATCACTTGGTTTGAGAGGGGGGGAGGTGATCACCATATCACCCCTCCCTGGATCCGTCACTGCGTAGCGACCACGTAAGGGTAAATATTGTGCTGTTAAGGTAGCATTAATGCAATAAAATGCATGTAGGTGGCGAAAATTTGCAAAAATTTATTTTGGGCCACCACTGTGGCTTTGGGGAGCAAAGAATGTAAAATGTGCATAAGTCATAATTTGTTGGTTACACTGTGTTGTTTTATTTTGCATAAGTACTTTATCAATAAAACGAACAGATGACGAAAAAAAAAAACAAAAACGGGAGCCCGCAAAAGCATATATGAGGTTTACGGCGCCACTGTGCCGTAACGGTTGCTTATACGAAAAAATGAATACGACATAATTTTTAGAGTAAATAGTGGTCTTTAACCTTGTATAAGTTTTGTTTAAAAATAATACATAGGTAACGAGAAAATCGTAAAAACATGCTCGCCAAGGGATAGGGGTAGTTTCTGCAGTATATTTTCAAGGATAGGGGTGGTTTTCGCAGAGATGTTGCAATAACCATATATATTTTTGAAAAGCACTATTGATGAAGCATGTGCCCATATGGATCAAAAAGCAAAAAACAAAAAAAAATTTTCAACCCCCCATTTTATTTATTTTTTTTTGCTACAGGGGTTGCACTAGGAAATTACTTTTGGTGTCCATGCATGGGTAATAATAACGTGCACAAAATGATATATGAAGCATATTAATAAAGGGCATTGTGTGTGAAGGATTCCAAGAAAATCAATTTATTTATTAATTCTTCTTTTTTTTGGGGTGGTTCGGGGAAAAAATGGGGGTGCATTATACAAATTTGTAAATAGCACCAGTACATGGGTAATCGCTGAAAGCCTTTTTACTCTAGCATAAACGGTTCAGATGGTATAAAAAGAGGTTTTTTAAAATGTAACACCCTGTTATTAAAAAAAGGGCAATTAACCTTAAGTGAAACCTATACCAAAAAATCAGTAAATTGTTTGTGAATAATTTCCGCATGATTTCTTCTTAATTTCCGTTACAGTTAGGGAAAAATATATTTTTTTTAAAAAGATCTTTTTTAAAAACTTGTCAACTTTAGGGCGCCACCCCCGCTAAACGGTTGAAGATAGAGAGATGATGTCGGAAATAAATCGTAGAAAATATAGTCCTCTTCATATTTCTATAAAAGAAATTTTTAGTAAAAGTTACAGGAAGGGCTACGTTCCGCAAAAACCACAAATTACCCCCTTTAAAGGGGTGAAAAGGGAGGTTCCGGGGCGAAATTTTTTCAGAAAAAGTTAGTCTTATAATAAGCACCCCTTGATATACCAGAAAAAAAATAAAACCGGACTTGTGTCCATTTTGCAAGGTTCAACCTTTGTTTCCTACACTATTAAATAAATCATAATTTTTAAAATTATTTTAATTCTCATATCCTTTTGATAATAACTCCAAAACTACTCAATATACGTAAAAAATTATATTTAACCAAATTTTAGATTTTTCTGTGCCAAATATTTTACTTGTTTTACTATTTCTATAAGGTAAAAAATAACCGAGATAGAAACGTTTAAATATTAAATTTTGCTGTGGGGACTATGCAACCGGGGTTATTTAACCTTTTATTTTTAAAAAAGTAAGGGGTATAAAAGATTAGGTTCAACGTGCTTAAATAGCACTTGGAATTAACTTTCAAATAGTTTTTAGATGAACCTGATATCGTAAACACGAACGGAGTTATTAAAAAAAAACCATAACATTTTTTGGAAAATTTTTGAAAAGATAAATTTTGAAAAAATTTTGGAGCCTAAATTTTAACGCTATCAGCATGTTCGAGAGATCATTTAATATATATTTTTAAGTACTTTGACAAATGTTTAATAAGTTTATGTTATAAAATGCATCAATTTCCCGTTATTTCAGCTTGAATACTTAGAGTTTTTTATTCGCCGAAAAAAATATACATTCAATTACCTATAACTCACTTTATTAATAACTTTAAATAAACTAATAATTAATAACTATAAATAACTTTTTTGTAAAAACTTACACTTTTTAAGTTATTGATGAAAAATTGGTTAAAAACATGCATTTTTCTCAAGAAAAATTAAAATCTTTGATCTTTAATAACTCAAAAAGTTTTGATTTATTTTAATAACTCTATATAACAAATTTTGCTTGAAATTTGTCCCTCTATCGAATTATGGGGTTATTTTTAATAAAATAATTTTCAGCCACAAGAAGGGGTGGCATCCACCCCCAGGGTAAAAGCGCAAGTTGGCACCATGTCACCTTTGTTCCTTGAGATATTCTCTAACCACTCACTAATTTTCATGCAAATTAATGGAGGTTCAACGAAATCGGAGGTAATAGCTCATATCCACCTTCAGTGACTCCACTACCTATGCAAGCACATTCATGACACAGCGCTAGTAAGTTGTTACGAGCGTAAGCAGGACAAACATGTTTTACGATTTAGCAATGCGCGCACCCGCATTAAAGTAAACAGACTGTTTTGACCGTTGTGCGACAGTGGACTTATTTCTTATTGAATGTGAGAGACAGTTACATAATATTTGGTTACATATCTATTGGAATATTTGCTGTTTTCTTTATGAAACTTTATAAAACCATTCAATAAACTAATTATCAATAAAAAAGCTGCATTGAATTCGTGATTTAGTCAAAATAAGTTAAATTCTGTAAATTGCGGTTGTTTCACCAAATTTCCTAACCACTATCACCAATATTCCTTACCGTGTCACCAACTTACCTAACATAAGTTTGTATGTCAGTTTGACATTAACTATCATTATTATTCATTTTTTGTTAAATTAACTCTTTTAAACAGTTATTTCAAATAATAAGTAACGTAATAACGCAAAACTTATTTCTCGCTTAGTTGTTTAATTCATATATTATTAGTATTTTTTATTTTTATCACCAACATACCTTTCCTTACCCTACACCTTATATGAAGGATTTTATTAAATACAATTTTTTTGTGATAACTGGTTTACAGCTCATTTTTCTTGTGGATTTAGTAAACGTAACTGGACAAGTCAATCAAAATCCAAAATATTTAACATTTATGTCTTTTTCATTTTGTATTATAATTTTAATAAACGCTACATTTAGTTACCTAATGTACTTAATTTTAAGATTTTTTTCACTTACTTAGAAAACTGAATGATCTTGTTTGCTTTCGTTCTCCGACCACACAAATTATCATTGGAATTTTTACTTTGCCCATCTGAGTTGAGCCGAAAAGCAGACTAACTACAGAACAGAAAGATCTTGTAAAGACAATGAGCTTCTTTTGCACGAATTTATAACTAAAGTAAACATTAGAAATGGGAATGACATTAAATCTGGAAACAGAACTTAACAGGATAAAATTATTTAATTATTATAAATTCGTATGTCCTTCTTCTTCTCCTTTAAGTTTCCTGTCCATTGCGAACTAGTGTTGCCCAAAATCGGTCTTGGTCTTGTTCTTGCGTTTTCGCAAGACCAAGACCGGAAGCTTTAAACTTTTTTCCTCCAGAGCTTGTCTCCACTGTTCCAGTTTTTGTTCTAAGTCTCTTTCACTATTTCCTATTAACACTACATCATCAGCATACATTAGGCACCATGGAATACTACCCTGTAGTTTCGCTGTTATCTGGTCCAAAACTAATGAGAATAAATAAGGACTAAGCACCGAGCCTTGGTGCAATCCTACTTTCACCTGAAATTTATCAGTCTCTCCCACACCTGTTCTAACACTAGTCGTTACTCCCTCATACATATCTCTCACAATCTTTACATATTCGCCAGGGACTCCTTTCTTATTGAGTACCCACCACAGAATCTCTCGAGGAACTCTATCATATGCTTTCTCAAGATCAATGAATACCATATGAGCATTGGTCTCTTTATTCCTGTATTTTTCCATCAGTTGCCTTACAATGAAAATTGCATCTGTTGTTGATCTGCCCTGCATAAAGCCAAATTGATCATCGGATATTACGGTTTCTTCACGTATCCGTCTATCAATTACTCTCTCCCATATTTTCGTGGTGTGGCTAAGTAGTTTAATAGCCCTGTAATTTGTGCATTGTTGTATGTCTCCCTTGTTTTTGTAGGCAGGTACTAATATACTGCTTCTCCATTCGTCTGGCATTTGTCCAACTTCCATAATTCTATTAAATAGACCTGCTAGCCTAGTTATTCCTGTCTCTCCCAATGCTCTCCATTCTTCCCCAGGAATATCATCTGGTCCGACTGCTTTTCCTTTCTTTATTTTTTGAAGCGCTTGAGCCACTTCCCCGTTTGTTATTCTGGTAACCATTGCTATTACTGTCTCCGTTAACTCCACAGGCTGTCTGTCAATTTATTCATTTAATAAACTGTCAAAATACTTTCTCCATCTCTTTTTGACATCCTTTTCGTGAATTAGTATTTTATTATTTTCATCTCGGATACATTTAATCTGATTAAAATCTCTTGCTTTCTTTGCTCTCTATTTGGCTATTTTATATATCTTTGCTTCGCCTTTCCTGGTATCAAGTTGATCGTATAGGTTTAAATACGCTTCTGATTTAGCTTTTGCTACTGCTACTTTCGCTTCCTTTTTGGCGACCATATAGTTTTGAAGATCTATGTCCGATCTGGTTTCTTGCCACTTTTTATATAATTTTCCCTTCTCTTTTATTTTTCCTTGTACTTCATTTGACCACCACCAAGTCTCTTTATCCTCAAACTTCTTTCCTGGCGTTTTCCCAAGTATTTCAATAGCCGTCTCTCTAATAATATTGGCCATTTTCCTCCAAATTGTGTTAGGGCTTCCTTTCATGTTCCAACATATTTTTTCTACTATTCTTTCCCTGAATAGACTTTTTTTCTCATCTTGTAGCATCCACCACTTGATTTTTTGTGGTCCTCTCCGATATTTTTGTTTAGTTTCGCTTTTTACTTCGATGTCCAGAACAAGCAGCTTATGTTGTTGGCTTACTGTCTCACTAACTATTACCTTGCAGTCCTTGCATCCACGTATGTCTTCTTTCCTTATCATGAAGTAGTCTATTTGGGATTGATGTTGTCCACTTTTGTAAGTAAAAAGTTGAGTTTCTCTCTTTTTAAAAAATGTGTTAACAATCGCCATATCCAATGCTGTTGCTAAATCTAGCATGTCATCTCCAGCTTCATTTCTAGTTCCAAAGCCTAATCCCCCATGTATTGTTTCATATACTGTCTTGGCTTGGCCCACATGTGCATTGAAATCACCTCCTATTATAACTTTCTCCTCTGCTGGAATATCACTCAGTACGTCTCCTAATTGGTCCTAGCAAGCTCTTCTTTCATTCTCACCCAGACCTGTTTGAGGAGCATACACACACAATATTCAATACCCCTTTATCAATTACAAATTTCACTGACATCATTCTATCACCCGTTCTTACAACTTCTACTAAGTTATCTTTCATTTTACTGTCAGCAATTATACCAACTCCATTTCTAGTGTTACTACTCCCTACATACCACAATTTATATCCATCACCTAGTTCTTTCGCCCTTTGTCCTTTCCACCTAGTTTCTTGAATACAAGCAATTTGAACTCTTCTTCGTTTGAACGCATCCACTAACTCCAGACTCTTACCTGTAAGACTACAAAGATTTCAAGACCATATCTTGATTTTTCTAACCTGTAATGGTGTTCCCCCTGAGATAGTCCTCACCAGGAGATCCGAACGGAGGCTCATTTTACTTCCGGAACATTTTACCTCAGGAGATGCCCTCATTTCAGTATAAGTTTTTATTGCGTTTGGAGAAGGTCTTTTTATTATTATGGCCTGAAAATATTTTTGGATATTTGATGCCTGAATGCCTTTTCTATTAGCACCATACCCTGCCCTGCACGTTTAGCCAATACACCACCAATGCAACCAAAGTGCAGTATTACCCCACACCCGCCTGCACTTTTCTGTATAGGCCAGGATCCCTACTGTAAGGACTGCCCTATAAGCCAATGTATTGTTGCCCGTATCCCACCACTAGGAGGCACGTACTTTATTCGGGATACAGGCTATTATTTAAAAGTATCATAAGATAATGATACGAGCCAAAAGTACAGATAATGCCGGATATCGTGTAAACTAAATACCGAAATATTATTTTAACCATATACACTTCTCCAAGGAATTAAAGCACCACCTTAAAAACGGGTAATTTTTAATGTCTCAAATTTCCTCTGTGGAATATTCTATTAGCATTATGCTAACTTATTATTCAAGCATTCAATAGCATACTGACATTACAACCCAACTATAGCCTCATATTTTCTTAGCATTATGTTTGTTTATTCATTCACTTATAGTGAATAATAAAAAAGTTAGTTACTTTTTTAACTAGCCATGTTTTTCATCCATACAGGATGTTTTTAAATAAGTATGGCAAACTTTAATGGGTAATTCTGCACGAAAAAGTAATATCAGTTTGCTTCATAAACGTTTACTTTATAAATGCTTCGTTTCCCAAATAGGGGGTATTGAAATTTTTCTTACAAACTGAGGATTTATTTATTGCTCTAAAACCGGTTGAGATATGCAAATGAAATTTTGTGGGTTTTAAGAGGTAGTTTTAACTTTAATTAGTTAGAACGTAGGCAGGTATCACTTAGATCGTGGGTTCAAACCCCACCCAGTGTCAGTTGTTTAGATATTTATTAATTTGGCTAGTCTTTACTATGGCTATGATATTCAAGCTTAAAATGTACCTCTCTGTTACGTTGTTCTAAGATATGCAATAGGCTAATGGGCAACTGCGAGATTTGCAAGACTCTTGCTGCAAAACCAAGACCAGGTGTAATGGCGCAAGACCAAGACCAAGACTGTCTAAGTGTCGTCTTGGTCTTGCATTTGGGCAACACTATTGCGAACGTTGCCTATTAACATGGCAATTCTGATCTTGCTTCCGGCACTTCTGAATAATTCGACTGATGTGAGCCCGAACCACTTCCGCAGATTTTGGAGCCACGAGTGTCATCTCCTGCCTGGCCATCGCTTACTGTCTATTTTCCACTGGACAATCAATTGCAGTAGACGGTACTTATCGTGTCTCAATATGTAGCCTAGATATTCAAGTTTTTTTTGTTTAATTGTGCTCACGATTTCTTTCTCTTTTCTGATTCTGTGAATTACTTCTATGTTGGTGACATGTTCGGTTCAGGATATGGGAAGAATGCGTCGGTACACCAAAAAAAAATTATAATTCTTTATTTTCTTTCTGACAAACATAGTTTGTATAGAATTAGTCATAAATATACATTGCTAAAAACTAAACACTAAACTAGACTAAACAAGAAATGAAATGAATTTAGAAGCTAAATGAAATATAGGTCTGGATCCCGCGTATGAAAAAAAAAAGTTGATTAATAGCAAGCTGAAAATTTGTTAATAGCTTAAGGGTGTTAACAAACTGAAAGAAGTACTCTGTAGCAGGCACATTACAATTTCTTTAAAGATAAGACTTCTGAGATGCTACGTGTTCTCCGTATGGGTTGTAGGCTTGGACATTAAAGAAGGATGTTTCGGACAGATTAGAAGCCTTCGAGTTATGGGCCTACAGAAGAATATTAAGAATAAGTTGGATGGATAGAGTCACGAATATCGAGGTGTTGAGAAGAATGGGAAAAGATAAAGAGGTTTTAAATACAATTAAAGTCAGAAAACTGAAATATCTGGGACATGTTATGAGGGGCGAGCGTTATAACTTGTTACAATTAATAATACAGGAAAAATACAGGGTAGAAGGAGTCGCGGAAGAAAACGCATCTCCTGGTTAAACAATTTGAGAGCTTGGTTTAATTGCACTTCTGCTGATCTCTTTAGAGCAACGGTATCGAAAGTGCGAATTGCCGTGATGGTTGCCAACCTTCTTAGAGGAGATGGCACATGAAGAAGAAGTAAGGGTGTCTAGTCGGACAAACTTTGATATATAGGAACACTGGAACAGGGGAAGCTTTAATTATGGAACAGGTTAAAAACTTGGAACGGCCAGACCACGAAAACGTCACATGTATTTTGTCCGACAGAACTTCCAATTGATTTGTTACCCTTTCATTAAACTCTCATGCAAAAATCAGGCTGCTATTTATCACCAAATGGGAATTATAATGAGTGGAACACGTAGAATATGTCAAATGACAGGAATTATGACAGGTGATAAATAGCAGTCTGATTTTTGCATTAGAGTTTAATGAAAGGGTAACAAATCAATTGGAAGTTCTGTCGGACAAAATAAATGTGACGTTTTCGTGGTCTGACCGTTCCAAATTTTAACCTGTTCCACAATTAAAACTTCCCCTGTTTCATTGTTCCCATATATCAAAGTTTGTCCGACTAGACACCCTTAAGCTATTAACAAATTTTCAGCTTGCTATTAATCAACTTTTTTTCATACGCGGGATCCAGACCTAATACAGCTAATATCTAAGATATAAAAAATTCTTCGACTGTACAAAAACACTTTTTCACATAAAAATTGCCTAAGATTCCTCTTAAATACATTTATTGAACTGATGGACTTTACAACTGTGGGCAAATGATTAAACACCCCCGTATCGCCCGTATACCCTGGGCGATTTAAATTTAATGTTACCTTTTGAAAATGGTATATAAAGTTTATTACAATATCTAGTATTTAAATTATGCATATCACCACTTGTTTTAAACTGATGTAAGTTATTAAAAATAAAAACGCATAATTCAAAAATGTATAGACAGGCCAATGTTAAAATTTTATATTTTTTAAAATATTCTCTACTAGTTAGTCGGGAGACACCAGCGACACAACGCAATATTTTCTTTTGTGTGACAAAAATACTATTTGCATAACCAGACATACCCCAAAAACATATCCCGTATCTTAGCCTGGACTCCACGAGTGCATAATATATCATAATTAGCTGATTTTCCGTCAAAACATATTTTAAATTTCTAATTAGATAGTTAATGGAACTCAACTTCGAAACAACCGCTCCACAATGCAACTTCGAATCAATCGTCAATCGTTATTCCCAAAAACTTGACTGACGACACCGTAGCTATTTGCATGTTGTTAGAAATAAACTGAAGATTTTCCAGGTATTTTTGTTTATTGTGAAAATGTGTAACTTGCGTTTTTCTGCATTAAGATGCAACGAGTTATCGCAAAACCAAGAATATAAAGATGAAAGAAAATCATTACATTGATGATGTAGGATTACGTTGGATTTGTTTGATTGAATAATTTACGTATCATCCGCATATATAGTGAAATTTACCGCTCTGTCTACTTGTACGATGTCGTTAATGTAGACTACAAAGAGAATTGATCCTATTATAGATCCTTGGGGAACACCCATGTTTGTAGTAACAAGACTAGATCTACAACTGGTCACACAATCCTCGATTCTCATCTGCAGGCTCACATAATGTTGTCTATTGTTTAGAAATGACATAATCCACTGTAAAGAGTTCCTGTAATACCTATCTGTTTTAGTTTTTTAAATAATATTTCATGGTTGACACAGTCAAATGCCATACTGTATAAATATCTTGTGTGGACTGTATTATTGTCGTGGTTCTGATAAATGGATTTATTTTTACTGTATTACATTTATTCTTCTTCTAAAATACAAATGTTTTTCGAAGGTGTACGTAATGAAATTAAATTATTGGATCTTGTCATTCTGAAGTCACCTTGAAGGGAACCTTCAAATAATAATAATATTAACTTAAAATAAAACACAACCAAATTAACTACATTACACATGTGAGTCCTGTAATGGTAGTAAACAGAGATCTCTAATAGATCGTTTTAAAACACCATCGGACGTCCGAACTTCCGCTACCCTAGAGATATTGTCTTTTCCAGGAAAAAATTGTAACACTCGTCCAATGTTCCATCGGAAAGACGGTAACTGGCTATTCTTAATGAGGACAAGACTGTCCACCATTATTGGAAATGCAGGTTCGTTCCGTTTATACTGCTTGTGTAGTTGAGTGACAGTCTTTTGAAAACCGATTACAGAATTGTTGCTTCAGTTGTTGCACAAATTGAAGTCTAGATAGTCGGTTTGATGGAACATAATGAGGAAAGTATTTAAAAAAATGCAATATTGACCTAGAAATGTACACCAATGTTAAATTAAATCAGTTCCAAGTTCTAAGTAACTGGAACTAGAATCGAAATGTCAATTTGACAAATATTCAAAAATAAATATTCTAAATAACTTCAAAATAATCGTTTTAAGGTTGTAGTCTAAGAGCTGGTAGCGGATTTTGTGCGTGATAAGTAATATGGAAAATCTATACGGGGATATGTTGAATTAGTTGTGTACATGACTTCCACCAACGGCCGGAAACCAGAGTTGGGGCCGAGGGTAGTTTTAAGGGGTCAAAGTCGCGGTTTTTATTATTTTTTTTATGACGCTCATGATCGAGATAGTTCACCAAAATTTGGGAATAAGTAGGTCATGACGTACCTAAGTAAAATCTCTAGGGGCTCAACGCTGCGTGACCGACAAAGGGGTGGGGGTAGGGGTGAATATAAAAAATATAAGGGGTTTTTTGCGACGTTCGTGATTGAGATAGTACACCAAAATTTGGGTATAAGTAGACCATGACATAAAAAATTAAAATCCCCAGAGCCGGAAACCAGAGTGGGGAAGGAAGGTAGTTATAAAGGGTCAAAGTTCCGTTTTTTATTATTTTTTTTTTGTGACGCTCAGGATCGAGATAGCGCGCCAAAATTTGTGAATAAGTAGGTTATGACGTAACTAAGTAAAATCTCCAGGAGTGGAACGCTGCGTGGCCGACAAAGGGGTGGGGCAGGGGTGAATATAAAAAAATGTAAGGGGTTTTTTGCGACGTTCGTGATTGAGATCGTGCACCAAAATTTGGGAATAAGTAGACCATGACATAACTAAGTAATATCCCCAGAGGCGGAAACCAGAGTGGCGGACGAGGGTAGTTATAAGGGGTAAAATTCGCGGTTTTTATCATTTTTTTTGTGGCGCTCATGATGGAGATAGTGCACCAAAATTTGGGAGTAAGTAGGTTATGACGTAACTAAGTAAAATCTTTAGGGGCGGAACGCTGCGTGGGGTACAAAGGGGTGGTAGGCAGGGGTGAGTATAAAAATATATGGGGTTTTTTTGCCGTCCGTGACCGAGATAGTGCAGCAAAATTTGGGAATAAGTAGATCATGACATTACTAAGTAAAATCTCCAGGGGCAGAACGCTGCGTGGGGGACAAATGTTGTGTCAGGTCAAAAAAAAATACACACTGCGACTTTGACCCCTTAAAACTACCCTCATCCCCAACTCTGGTTTCCGGCTCTGGGGATTTTACTTAGCTAAGTCATGGTCTACTTATTCCCAAATTTTGGTGCACTATCTCAATCTAGCACGTCGCAGAAAACCCCTTATATTTTTTATATTCACACCTACCCCCAACCCTTTATCGCCCACGCAGCGTTCTACCACTGGAGATTGTACTTAGTTACCTCATGACCTACTTATTCCCAAATTTTGATGCACTATCTCGATCATGAGCGTCACAAAAAAAATAATAAAAACGGCGATTTTGACCCCTTATAACTACCCTCATGCCCAACTCTGGTTTCCGGCTCTGAGGATTTTACTTAGTTATGTCATGGTCTACTTATTTCCAAATTTTGGTGCACTCTCTCAATCACGAACGTCGCAAAAAACCCCTTATATTTTTTGTATTCACCCCTGCCCCACCCCTTTGTCGGCCATGCAGCGTAACACCCCTGGAAATTTTACTTAGTTACGTCATGACCTACTTATTCCCAAATTTTGGTGCACTCTCTCGATCATGAGCGTCACAAAAAAAAAAATAATAAAAACGTCGACTTTGACCCCTTATAACTACTCTCATGCCCAACTCTGGTTTCCGGCTCTGAGGATTTTACTTAGTTATGTCATGGTCTACTTATTTCCAAAATTTGGTCCACTATCTCAATCACGAACGTCGCAAAAAACCCTTTATATTTTTTATATTCACCCCTACACCCACCCCTTTGTCGGCCACGCAGCGTTCCGCCCCTAGAGATTTTACTTAGTTACGTCATGACCTACTTATTCCCAAATTTTGGTGCCCTATCTCGATCATGAGCGTCATAAAAAAAATAATAAAATCCGCGACTTTGACCCCTTATAACTACCCTCGGCCCCAACTCTGGTTTCCGGTCGTTGGTGAAAGTCATGTACACAACTAATTAAACATATCCCCGTATAGTTTTTCCATATTACTTATCACGCACAAAATCTGCTTCTATCTCTCCGACTATTGTAAAAATGTGGTAATCAAAATAATGCAAAACTACAAACCCTTAATTACAGTAATATGGTCAGAAAATAGTTGAAAAGGATATCCTCGTGTTATAAATTTAATAGCGTTCTTGAACTTTAAATGCTTTTCGAAGATGTACGTAATGAAATTAAATTATTGGATCTTGTCATTCTGACAATCGGCAACTTACAAAATGATAGCAAATATTTCATTGCCACCTTATTCAGGATTTAACAGATTATGTATTAAGTTTTAACACCTACTGAGATCACAAAATATTCCAATAACACATTCGCCTGCATCAATCAAACTGGTTAAATGAACATAAAATGCATGGACTGCCGTATTAGTAGATTTATTTTCTTGAAAACCATGTTGATTTATAGTTATGATATTATTGTTTTTTAGATAACCATTTAATCTCCTTAAATATCCATACTCAAATACCTTTGAAAATATACTGGGAATAATTGTTATAGGCCTATAATTGCTGACCAGTTTTGGATCTCCTTTTTTAAAAAACCCACATTTCGAATGCTTCTAGTTTTTTCGTGTGCGTCTCTGTCAGCGTCCAGGCCTCCACACCATAAATATAGTAAGATCGGAAAAGTGTAGCATTTAACTAGACGTAGTTTTAGGGAAAAAAACCAATCCTTTTTTAATAGGAGCTTTTTCATATTGTTAAATGCTGCTCAAGCTCGTTCTATTCTCGCCTTAATTTCTATGCCCTGTTCCCATTTTGCATTTACGTTGGTGCCAAGATGATACATAAGATGTCCTTCCTATAAATTTAAAAACGGAGCTTTTTGCCCTAAAATGACCTTAACGATAGACCCTGTAGGAAACGGCCGAAGGTTAGTAGCGCCGCGACGCGAGGGCCTTATTTCCTGGTTACAACTTTAACGAGGATGAAAGTCGAAGTTGCCATGACATTAACGAGATGATGATTCAGCGAGCCAGGTAGGACGTAGGACACACCTGATTTGGGGGATTACAAGTATGTATATGTATTTGTAGGGTAATTGGGGCTTGTTATACACGGATGTGGGATTATTCTTATTAATCATTATACAGTAAGTGCGTAAAGTATGCAAACAAAGATATACCTATGTGAAAAACTAAAAGAAAAAGAAGTTTCGGACACTTTGGATATTAGTGCACTCTAATATGTCTGTGTAGATTTTGGCATTGCAGCATACATATATGTAGCATACATTTTTTTGTGATATTAAATTTTGTGTGTGAAATGTATCATTTGTGTATTTTAGGTATGTTGGTTAGGTGTATTTAAGTAATTTTGAAAAAACATGAAAACGTTGAATTATCCACGTCCGTCTGTCCGTCCGTCCGTCTTGTTTGTCTGTTTGTAAACTCAACTCCTCCGTCAATATACCAGGTAGAATGACAAATGAGGTGTCAAATGAAAGCTTATAATCCAAGGATGGTACTAAAGGTGAGTTTAGCCTAAGCTGTCTGTCCGTCTGTCCGTCCGACCGCGAATATAATTCCTTCGTCACTATAATCTATAATTAGCTTAATCTATAAGCTTATAATCCAAGGATGGTACTAAAGGTGAGAAGTTTGACATAGGCTGTGTGTCCGTCTGTCCGTCCGACCGCGAATATAATTCCTTCGTCACTATACCAGATAAAATGACAAAAGATGAGAAATTTGACATCGGACTTCCGGTTTTAGATTTGCAACTGTAAGTACTGTTTTAAAGTCACTGAAATAGTATAAGCGATATATCATTCGACGTGCCTTACCAAGATGAGACAAATGTAGAATTTTGGTTTTTTGGATAGAATTTGGTTTGTCATTTCCGGTTAAAAGGTTCTAACCGGAAGTGCCATATTATAGTCACAGAAATACATGTAACACAAACACATCAATCGAAGCGTATTGAAAAGTCGAGTTTGAATCTTTAATTTCGATTTTGAAGCCATTTCTGTTTAAACAATTATGACCCACAGTTTAGTAAATATGACTCAAAATTAGTAAAATCGTATACCAATCGTGGATCGCTTGGTTGGTGATGTTGCCGGCCCCAAGCCCAAATAAAGGAGGGGGTTGTAGAGTTAGGTTAGCAGCCTGACATATATAAAAAAAAAAATAAAAAAAAGCTCAAAGAACCGGTCCCCTTATGTCGTTTACATTAAATGCCAAAGTCGTTTCCAAATTTCCGTATTTCCCTACTTCAATATGGTATTCCATAATACTGTCGTTTTCGAATAATTCAGGACCCAATTTAGATATCTTTAACTTCAATTTCTAACTTAGTATCAGTTTCTGGTTCTTTAACTTCTTGAACTGGAATAGAATTGTCATTGCACGTTTTTCATCTTCTTCAATCATGGAAGTTATGTTTTGCTCAGCTATTTATATATTTTTGCTCATTGTAACCCTAGGATATTCTCAAAAAGATGGTTTTACACAGAATATAGCAGACATTTTATAAAGACCATTAATCGGCTGAGAGCCAATCATGCTCTTACGCCATATTACATGCATAGAATCGGCTTGTCAGATACTCCCAATTGTACTTGTGGAAAAATCGGAGATCTAACACATGTCATATTAGAATGTCATTTAAACATAAATAACATAAACGACCTTTATAAGGAATTAAAAGATTTAAAATGTTTTTTCCCAATAAACCTTAATACTTTAATATTTACAAATGATATGGAAATTCTTCATCTCATTTATAAACATGTTAAATTATGTAAATACAAGTTGTAAACGTAATATAATAGGCATAATTTGTTAATGTGGTTTGAAAAATTAAAAAAAAATAATATAAAAAAAACACATAATAAAATAATAACAAAAAAATAATAAATAAAAAAAAAGAAAAAAAATAGAAACAAAAATAAAAAAAGAATAGAAAAAAAAAGAAGTAAAAAAAAGTGTATCGCACAAATTAAAATATATATTAAAAAAACAGTAAAATAATTAAAAAAAACAAAATAAAAAAAGCTACACAATGTACCAATGTATCTATAAAAATAATATTGTAGAATGTACTTATATTTATAAGAAATTTATGACTATGAATCTGCAATCAATCACAAACAAGTCTGGCTAATTGGCAAAAAAAAGCTATTTATATTTCATCATGTGCATCTTTATTGGTTGCAGTTTCACTAGCTTAATAAGTGATATGTAGTTTTATACGTCCACCATCACTGTTATGGTATTCTAATTATTTTAGCACCAGCGAGGCCCCTTTGAGGCCGAAGCCCCTAGGCAGCTGCCTACTTTGCTTAATGGTTAATCCGGCACTGATTCCAATAGAAAATTATAATTTTGTTTACATAAAACTCAAAGATAACATCATCAACGCTGCAACATAATCACTTGGAGAGAAAGAGAAAAGTAACGAATACTACCATATTAAAGAAGAAAACCCCGTGGTTTAGAGAGGAAGTGAAGATAAAATGTGAAGAAAAGAAGAAAGCCTTTTTACAATACAGAACAAAACAAACACAACAGAAATACAACCACTACTAACGAATCAGAAACGAAACGAATACTTTTGTGAGACAAATAAAAAGGGAGCACTGGCAGAATTTCTCAAAACAGATGGAACACGACTTCTACGGAACAGAAAAAGAAGTATGGAGAATAATCAGAGGGCAAAAAAAGGAGATGAACGAATTAATAAAAGCGAAACACATTCAGAAAGAAACATGGGCAGACTACTTCCGATCTCTATTTGCTAAAGGCGACGATAATGAACCACCAACACCTGAAGTTACGACAAACGAAGAAATAAACATCGAGGAGAGAAAGGTAAAGGAAGCATTAAGAAAATTAAAAAACAGAAAATCTCCAGGAGAGGACATAATATCGAACGAGCTCCTAAGGTATGGAGGACAAGATCTAACTAAACAACTATTAAAACTAATACAAAAAGTAATAGAACAAAACAGAATACCACAAGAATTGAGATCAAGCATCCTAATACCTCTCTTCAAAAACGGAGACAAATCGGACCCGAAGAATCAAAGAGGAATTAACTTATTAAACAAAACATTAAATTTAACAACCAAAGTGATAACAAACAAATTGAATGAAATTATACCATTAGCAGAAGAACAACAAGGTTTTAGGTTGGTAAGGTATAAGGTATAACTGACGATATATTTATAATGAGGCAAGTTCAAGGGAAATCGTTGGAATACAACAAACCGGCATATTTATGTTTCGTGGACCTTAAGAAAGCATCTGACAGGGTCAAATTAAAGGATGTTATCCATTTGTTATACTCGAGAGAAGTACCTCTAGGAATAGTTACAAGGATCGAAAACATCTACCAGAACAACACAATAAAAGTAAAAGTGGAAGATGAACTAACTGGGGGGTGAGACAGGGGAGTTCCTTGAGTCCTTTATTGCTCAACATGATCATGGACGAAATAATAAAAAAAGTAAGAACTAAAAGAGGATACCAAATGGAAGACAAACAACTTCAAATAATCTTCTATGCAGACGATGCAATACTAATTTCTCAAAGTCAAGATGATTTACAACTACCAGATAACCACCAGAAAATTTAACATGTTAATTTCCCCAAAAAAGACAAAATGCATGGTTATAATAGCAAATCCAATAAGATGTAAATTGGAACTGGAAGGTCAGATAATAGAACAAGTGATGGATTTTAAATACCTAGGCATCACACATAGTCACACTATCTATCTACGGAAGGTTCGAAACGAAGTGGAAGATCAAGTGAATAGAGCAAACAGAGCCGTAGGTTGCCTGAATGACACAATATGGAGAAATAAAAATATCGGAAATGAAAGCCAGAATTTACAAAACAGCCATAAGACCAATGATGACATACGCGGCAGAAACACGACCCGACACAGAGAGGACAAAAAGACTGCTCGAAACAGCGGAGATGAAAACCCTTCGAAAAATCGATGGTAGGACTCTATGGGACAGAGCTAGAAGTGCAGATATACGACGGAGATGCAAGGTGGATAACAATAATAACTAGGTAAGAAACAGAAGAATAGAATTGAATGGCCACATAAGCCGAATGACAACAAATAGAATAGTCAGGACAGCGAGAGACGGTCCCCAATAGGAAGACGATCAGTGGGAAGACCACGAAAACGATGGAACGACAACTTACTAGAGGCACATTGAAAAAACCGACAGCGTCATGTCTATACAAAAAGAAGAAAAAGAAGAAGAATTTTGTTTATTTAAATTAGGATATTAATATGCCCAGTAGTCAAATCTTTTTAATCTCCACAGACATTCACTTTTACTTTTAATACACCCATCTTTTTGATTCCTAATCCCCGAAAGAACTAAGCCAGCGGTTCTCAACCTTTTTGAGTGATGTACCACCTACAGTTATTTTTATTATTTTTGGTACCACCTATATTTTTAAATTGTATTATTAATAAGAAAGAACTTACTTACTAAGTACTACTATTTTAATTTTTCTGTGTTTTGTGTACCACCGCCAATAATGATATGTACCACCAGTGGTACATGTACCACAGATTAAGAACCTCTGAACTAAGCGGTTTAATCTCAGAAATGAACTTGGATCCCTTACTTACAAGTGAATAAAAGAATACCTAAAGACTAGAAAGATGTTAATGAAAAATACCGCAGCAAATTCTACCTGGACGATATCTTTTATATCAGTCAAGAGGTGTTGACATGTCGACAGTAGCTCTTTTGACGCATTCAAAAACGAAGGATAAGGGTCATTAAATAATAGGGCGTTTTCTAGGAATGTGATTATCCGATAGGGATTTTTGATTGTTCGGACAGATTGACAGAAACAGGGCATGTAACGAAATGTATTAAAACGGTGCCACAAGGTCTAGATTCTGAGGAAATATGTTTAAATAGTGTGTAGCTAATTATTTTTTGTAAAAGGAAGTTGCGATTGATAGTTGTAGGCCAGGGGTGGGCAAAGTAGAGCCCGCGGGCCGCATGCGGCCTTTTTGACATTTTTTGGGACCCGCGAAAAAAAAGTGACTTAATTTCATGTAAAGAATGATTGTTTGTTATTTATTGCTAATATTAATAATTATCTTTCTACACAAATTAAACATAAGGCTACCTGTCTTATATGCTGCGAAACTGTCTCTTCTTTTAAAGAATACACTATAAAACGCCATTTTAGCTCTAAACATCAACATTATTGCTTGAAATGTTCAGACGATGGAAGAAAAAAAAGCTGAACAGTATTGAAAAAGTTGTCAACATTAATATCACAAGAGAGTGAGAATAAATTAAAAATAATGCGACAATTTTCGAAAACTTGTTGCCTGGCACTAGACACGCGAGTCCACAGGGCTCGAGCAGTCCCGTATTAAGAATCTTGAGGCCCCTAGGCAACCCAAGCTATAAGGCCCCTTAAGGCATCTATGCCTTCTCCTTCCAAGACCACCTAGGTTAACCCCTCCATCTCCATCCTCCATCTGCAGTTTTAAGTGCAATCTCTTTTCTCTGTAATGATTTACTGACAGCGTTGATGCGTTCTAAAATGTTGCCCAAAATGCCACAACTTATTCATTACGAATGTTTATTTTTTGACATTTCTTACCAACAAACACTTAGTCTATTGAACTATTTCATCAATGCACAGCAGATTTAAAGACGTTGTAACCTTTAGACAAAGCTTTTGTTATGTCAGCCTTTGCACTCCATCTAATGCTGCTTGTTCTTTTAATAACTAGATTGTAGCGAATGAGATCGCTTAGTGAAGTTTCATTTAAGCATTTGATCATAACTTTCCAAAGGGGGGTACAGGCTGAAAAAAGTTGTACATGGACTGAACAAACCCAAAATACGATTTTGCCCCAATACAACTTTCAGTAGCACTTAATCCAACTAAATTATTTTAAACGAGTGTGCGGCACAAGGAAGGTAAATTGCAAGTTTGTTAAGATAAATGAGCCTGGAACCATTATATTTGACTGACATGTTTGTTGAATGATTGTCCCCTCATGTCGTTTACATCAATGCAACAGTCGTTTAAAACGATTAAAACAGCAAAATAAAGATTTTCTCCAGTATGGCTACTTATGGGTATGTCTATGAGTATACCTTCATAAACTTTACCATCAGTTGGATTTACATATCTTAATAAATAGTCAACTGGTCAATATGAGACAAACCTGAAATTGAATCGACACTTAAGGAGTAGTATTTGGCTTCCTTAATTTCTTTAACAATTTTATTCAAAACGTGTTTTCCCATTACCTCTATTATTTCTTCCCAGATCTTTGAAGGTAAGTAATGGAAGAACAGGCTTTCCAGTAACGTTATTGCCATACTTAGCTAAATGAGAGCTTAAAGAGGATCGTATTCTACAAGTACATAGCTCGAAAATGCCTAAGTAGTTCCCATTATTTTGTGAACGAAGGATGTCTGTATCACTTCTAAACGCTAATCCGCCAGAAGATAGAAACTTAACCACAGATACTACTCTTTTCAGAACTTGAATCCAGTAATCTCGTTCTTGATTAAATTAAATTTCCAAAGAGCTGTCAATTCGACCATAAAGGCGCTGCCTGTCGATGAGTGTTCGTCAAACGTTCGCCATGTTTGCCAAAAAGTATACATGGAGAGCAGTAAACATTTCCATTTGAAGAAGAGTACGTTAGCCAATCTCTTTTAATTTTTGTTACACTGATATAATATTTTCGAAAAATCATAGATTGTGTAAAAGTCTTGTAATGCCCTCAAAAATGTTTTTTGATGCTGAGACACTTCCATCAAGATTTTTACATTCTGGAGAACTTTTCCCAATCCAAAATTTCCATATTTCGTCAGTTATGGTATTTCATAATCCTATGTTGTTTCCGAATTCTGGGCCCAATTTACCTTTAACTTCAATTTCTAACTTTTTTTTTTCTGTTTCTGTTTCTGGTTCTTTTTTTGAACTGGAATATAACTGTCATTGTATGTTTTTTCATCTTCTTCAGTTACGGAAGCTGTTTCCCTCAGCTATTTCTATTTCATCACGTGCATTTTCATTGGTTGCAGCTTCACTAGCTGTGGATTTCGGTGTAAAACCAAGTTTATGGTATTGCGCGATATTTGAATTTTCCAACATATATATGATTTATAGTTTTTATTTAATTCTAATTAAAAAATCCACAGGGAAAAAAAAAGTTTTTCCTGTAGTTGGCTGTATACCTACCATCAATCACAAAATTGGAAAAAATCCTTTGTAAAAGATATAAAATTTTATTGAAATCCCCTTAAAGGGCTACATCACAACAAAACGTTTTCGATTTTTTATAAAAAATCATCATCAGTGTTAGATAAACTGGATGCTAGCTGAGCCACAAAAGAAAAATATCCGGGTAAAAACCCTTTAAATACAATATCGATGCGTTAAAAGTGCATACTTCAACAAAAAGCCTAATGATGGTCACATGGCAACTAGGATAATGCCGTAAGGTAATGTATTGAAATTTCCCAACACGTGGGATCCAAATTGAGTTATTTACATTATTTTTAGTTAATGTAAAGAATAAGGCTATAACATACTAAAAAAATTACTAAAATCGGACAACAGGTTTAGCAGAATCGAGACCTCAAAAATAACCAATTTTTAAGGTGTCCCGATTTTTTTTTGTCAGGAGTGTAGAAGAACTATGATATCCAAGACTCATACATACCCCACATTATGACGTACACTGCAGAAACAAGGACCGATACAAGTAAAACAAAAGGAATAATGGGAACAATAATGATACAAATGCTAAGAAGGATAAACTGCAAATCTTTATGCGATAGGGAAAGACGTGAAGACATTCAAAGAAAGTGCAAAATAGTTCCACTTAACGCATAGGTACAAAAAAGAAGAATATAATGGAATGAATATATTGATATAATGGTGCAAAACAGAATGAGTTGAATGAAGGTTATAATATTGTAAGATTTGTGAAAAGACATGTCTAGAGACACGCAGATGCAAAAATAACAAACAAAATATTAAGACAATAACAAACGTGGAAGCCTGTAGAAAGGAGAAAAAAATAAGACCCAGAACGAGATGGTTGCTTGATGTGGAGGAAGACCTGAAAAACATGAAAGTTAGATAATGAAGGAGAAGGACACAAGAGAGATCTGAATGGAATAGCCAAAAATGCCAAACAGGCAAAACCCATCGAGGGTTGTGATCAGTGTTGCCAATCGGCGTATAATTATCTGATATGCGTATCTTTTTGAGAGTTCTCGTATCTTCTTCGTATCTTTAAATAAATCGATATTTGCGTATATTCTTCAGTGTATCTCTACCAATCTACTACAACAGACTAATAACAAAAATAAACTTAAAAAATCCGCTTCCCATTCATAAATATATTCCCAACAACACATTAATTTTCTTTGGTTCCACTCAAATTTCTATAAATAGCCTATACATTGGATGAATGTTAAGCGACATCCGATACTTTTTATGGTAATTATCTAAGTAGGGACAGATAAGAAGGAACAAAAAGGACCTGTGCGAATTGTTTTGTTTAAAATTTGAATGCACAAATGTTTCCACTTAAGGCATACTGATCCAATTTAAATTTCAAAAACAGAGATTCTGCCGTCCGATTTTATTTATGGGTTTTTATTCTTTATACTTATGATAGCTACTGCACGATTTAGTTTTCTATTTTATGTAGTGCAGTGCCTAAGTAAACGTCTGTTAAAATAAATTTTGGTTTGTGAAAATACTTTTTTAATGGATAAATAGTAAAATTAAAAAATGAAGCTAATATATTTGTTTACTAATAAAAAAAGTATTTTCATTGCTATTCGTTCTACGATTTTCAAACGCTAGTGTATAAAGGGTTTTCAGTAATGTATTCAATATTATAACAACAGATAATAGAAACCTCTTAAATACATCTACAATTAGGTCTTTATTGGCGACAAAAGATGGTGTCGATAATACTGGCTGTGTAAAATTTACACATTCAAAAAAAATATTAAAATGTAACATAAGTATATGGCAAAATATAAATTAAGAATTTTGTACTTTACTATATTATGTTTCTTGTGTGTATTGGATTACGTACATACATGTTTGGGATTTTAATGTTTTACGACTGTCAGTTATGTTTCTACTGTTTTAGTTGTAATAAATCTTTAGTTGCTAAAAGAGCGTAAAAATATTTTTGAAACATTTAAACGCAGAATGAAAGATTACATTATTACCGAGGTCCAAAAGTCACTTAGAATAAACAAAAATGGTTTTTGAATGAGATATTTGAAATTAAAAATCACACTCAATTTTTTCTTTTTTTTTTCACCCCTGTAACTTATTACAATAAACATAGAAGTCTTCAGAGTAATAATGTAATGTTTCATTCTGCGTTCAAATTTTTCAAAAATACTTATTAGTTTTCTCAGGACTCGAAAAACCATTGACCAGAACATTTGCGCCTACGGTCTTAATGTAGTTGTAGTTTTTTGTATTGATTTATTTATTATTTATTTTTATAGTACCTAGTTTTAGGTAGTTATTACGTTTTAATAAAATAATATTTAAATGTGTTTTTTTTTCACTTAAAAACAAATAAAAATATCCAAATAATTAAATATTTAGATAATTATTTAACACGTACGATAATACAAAATACGTACAATATAATAATAATAGGTAATTACATGAATTAATCAGCTAGGATACGAGATTTCAATCTATAAACGAAAATTTTTAAAATAAACGGTAAAACAGAAAATTGAGTAGATTAAAATAGTCCATGTGGTGAGACCGCTCCCGTCTGGAAAAATTTCTGATTCGGTTTCTTTGTGGATTCCTATTCAAAAATGTTTTCTTTAAACAAATCTGAAGGGTGCCGGGCGGAATTTTTGGGCAGACATTGTTTAAACAATTTTTTTTAAACAAATACAAAAGATCACGTTTTTTTTGCTCCGCAACACATATTTTTAACTTTTGATGGTCATTCTAAACAAGAAAGGTATCTTGTAAATTTTCTCAAAAATTAATAGTTTTCGAGTTATAGGCGATTTAAAATCTGAAAAATGCGAAAATACGCATTTTAGAGGCATAAAAACTCATATTTATATTAGTATTTGTGAGGTTGCGAGGTACTTAAATTGAAGTTTAAACATTCAGCTTCAAGGTTCTGAAGAGTGATTGCGTCTAACCTTAATTTAAACCGTTGTATTTTAATTGTTAAAAATGCATATCCATCCGATTTTTTTGCCGGTGCGGCGCGCTCTATTTAAAAAATCTCCAATTTTTCTCCGAAAAATATTTTTTCTAGATTCCTTGGGACATTATAAATAAAATAAGTTTCTTGACATCTTTCTCAAAAGTTAACAGTTTTAAAATTATAAATAATTTAAAATCCAAAAATGCGTTTTTTTGGCATTTTTCGGATTTTAAATCGCTTATAACTTAAAAATTATTAACTTTTGAGAAAAATGCCAAGAAACTTATTTTATTTAGAATAGCCCAAAGAATCTAGAAAAAATATTTTTCCGAGGAAAATATGAGATTTTTGAAATAGAGCGCGCCGCACCGGCAAAAAAAATCGGATAAACACGCATATTTAACAATTAAAAAACAACGGTATAAATAAAGGTTAGACACGATCACTCTTCAGAATCTTGAAGCTGAATGTTTAATCTTCAATTTAAGTATCTTGCAACATCAAAAATACTAATTTGAATATGAGTTTTTAAATCTCGAAAATTCGTATTTTCATATTTTTCAGATTTTAAATCGCCTATAACTCGAAAACTATCAATTTTTAAGAAAAATTACAAGATACTTTTCCTGTTTAGAATGACCGAAAAAACCTAAAAATATATATTCCAGAGCAAAAAACGTGATCTTTTGTATTTGTTTAAAAAAATTGTTTAAACAATTTCTGCCCAAAAATTCCGCCCGGCACCCTTCAGATTTGTTTAAAGGGGACATTTTGGAATAGGAATCCACAAAGAAACCTAATCAGTAATTTTTTCAGACTAGAGCGGTCTCACCAAATGGACTAAAAATTATTATGTAATAAGTAGTCAGAAAAAAGAATAACATTGGCATTGATTTTAATAATTACAGTATAATTTTTGACGTAGCGTATCCAACGTTGTAACCAGGATGATCCTAAGGGGGGTCCTAATGGATGGTCTTTGGGACGTATGGAATAGTAAGTAATGGTGTTAAGCGTAGAGAGCTCAAAGTATATCCAAATGGGGGGGGTATAACCCCTCAACCCCCCTGGTTACGCCTATGAGCGTATCTTTTCGTGACAAATCGGATCTTTTTCGAGTCATCATCGGATAATCTAGAGAAATGCCATTGGCAACACTGGTTATGATGCAAAAAGAAAAAACAGAAAAACAGAAAGGTGCCAAACAGATGCAGAATGACATTACGTTGAAGGTAAGAATATCTCGGGACAAATCGTCAATAGGTTGAAGAAGAATTCGATGACCTAAAAAACTGGTATGACTCTTTAGAAGTTACCGAATATTGAACAAGCATTTTACCTATTAAAAAGAAAGAAGAAGAAGCAGCACCTCTTCGCTAGTATTTTAGTTAGTAGTTTAGGCCTAAAGTTATAAATAAGCAGTTAGTTATTAGTTACTTATGAGTTATTTTAGATACAAAACTTTTATTTAAAATTAAAAATACGCATGAGTCATGATCATGATACATTTACATGGCTATTATATTTAAATGTGTCATATAAAAAATCAAATAATTTGTTTTATTGTATAGTTTTAAATAATAAGTTATGTAATTTGTTGCATTTTCAATGATAACAAATTTGTCTATAAACATTAAATTGCAGAAAAGTATGAATCAGTATCGTACGTTTTATTTACTTTGTTAATGTTTATTTTGTATCAAATATCAACTACTTACTCATTAGATTTCTACTAATTTTACTAGACAAGGCAAAAAGCTCGAGTTCGTTAGGAAAAATATTCCCATGAGATGTTGTTCTAATACCTTTAAACTTAAAACGAACAAACATTTAACAGAATTTTATACCAGAAACTGCATAAGGAAGCATTGAAATTAGTCTTCTCACTACCATAGAAAAAAAAACAAAAATAGTCAAACACATAAGAAATAAAGAATAAAACGAGCTTTTAGAACTACATAACAACAACTTAGGCAAATATATTAACCCGTGTTGAGCTGCCCCCCCCCCCACTTGCAAAAATTAAAAAACAAATAGCCCTGATTTATGAGCTATTTATGAGCTTTCATATTCCACAAACTAAAAATTTTGAGCTCGTTCCACTGAGCAGGAATTTAATAATTTAGTGGTGGGGCTGAGTCAGCCCCCCCCCCAACTACTTAAAAATAGGAATATTGAATCGGTTTTTGCGGCAGAACTACGAGCTATTTATGAGCTCTTGAAATTATATAGTTTCTATTTTTGAGCTCATCCCGTTCACCCCCAAACAACCCTTTAATTGATTTAACTTAAGAGAAAAATGCTGAGAAAACTTAAAATATATCGTATTGCGGATATAATTCCTATAGCTTATATACTCTAAGAATAAACTATTAAATCACGTGCATTTCGATTATTGAGCTACAACCCCTTCGCAAGAAAACCACCCGATCATCCCGGCTTAAGAGAAAGTTGTACTTTAAATGAATTAAATTAATTACTTGGCGACTACATATCATTTAATAATTTATAAGCTCCCAAATTACGCTCATTTAGATCAGTAACTTGCAATTTATTTTGTATAGTGCAGTCACTGAAGATAAAAATCAACGATTACCTTCAATTTCGGTGAACCTTCATCGATTTTCACGAAAATTGGTCAGTGGTTAGAGGATACCTCAAGAAACAAAGGTGACATGGTACCACCTTGCGTCTTTACCCTAAAGGTGGATACCGCCCCTTCTCGGAGGTGAAAATTATTTTATAAAAAATAACTGCACAAATCTACAAAAGAACAAATTATAAGCAAAATTTATTATATAAAGTTATTAAAATAAGTCAATACTTTTTAAGTAATTAAACATCAAAAATTTTAATTATTCGTGAAAATAATGCATGTTTTGAAGCGGTTTTTCATAAATCACTGAAAAACTGTAAGTTTTTACAAAATAGTTAATAGTAGTTTAATTCGTATAGCTTATATTCTAAGAATAAACTCTTAAATCACGCGCCTTTCTATTATTGAACTACAACCCCTTCGCAAGAAAACCATCCCATATTCCCGGCTTAAGAGGTAGAGTTGTACTTAAAATAATTTAAATTAATTATTTGGCGACTAGATATCGATTAATAATTTATGAGCTCGCAAAATATACGCATATCAATTATTGAATTGCCATTTTCTTTCTATAGTGCAGTCACTGAAGGTAAAAATTTACTATGACTTTCGATTTCGGTAAATCTCCATTCATTTTCACGAAAATTGGTGAGCGGATAGAGGATACGTCAAGTAAGAAAATTAACAATAACAACTTAGCCGGGGGTATATGTCACCCCTTCTCGGGGGTGAAAATTACTTTATTAAAAATAACCCCACAAATCAAGAGAGGGACAAATTCTAAGCAAAATTTGTTATACAGTACGTAAATCGTTCAGCTGGACATAGGGAACATATATTGTATATATTTAGATACATAAATACATGCATTGTATTATATTGAGGTACTTGTGGCAACTAAGCTCATTCACAACTCATTTTGACTAACACAAAAATAAACGTCAAAATATGACAAAATTTTTGGCCTAAGGGAATGAGAAAACTGTTTAGTTTTGAAATTAGTTTTTAAAAAAAAAATATGTTTAAAATTACAGTAAAATTATTAACCCATTAATCATAAACTTTATTTTTGATTTATTTATGGACAGCCTTGCTTCAAAAGTCACTCATTCTATTATCGTTCTAACCCTAACCCCTCTATTGCACCAAAAACTCGTACTCTAACAGAGGCTTCAACTAACACAACTTGACGTAGTTGCCACAATTTTCTAAATGTATATTCCCTATGTCCAGCTGAACGATTTACGCACTGTATAATGTTATTAAAATAAATATACTTTTTGAGATATTAAAGATCAAATATTTTAATTTTTGTGAAAGAAAATGCGATTTTTAAAAAATAACTTCTTCTTCTTCTAGTGCCGTCTCCTAATCGGAGGTTGGATATCATCATCACTATCTTTACTCTATCCACCGCTGCTCTAAAGAATTCTATAGAACTGCATCTAAACCAGTCCCTTAAATTCTTTAACCATGACACTCTCCTTCTTCCTATACTCCTTCCGCCTCTTATCTTTCCCTGTATTATCAGTCTTAGCATTTCATATCGCGGTCCCCTCATTACGTGTCCCAGATATTGTAACTTTCTTATTTTTATTGTGTTTATTATTTCGCATTCTTTACCCATTTCTTGCAGTACTTCCGTGTTCGTTTTCCTCTGTGTCCATGCTATTCAAGCTCTGCTGAACAACTCCAACTACTACTGAACAAAACAAACAATTTCTGTAAAGAATATGGACTCAAAATGAATATAAAAAAGACCAAATACATGATAATAACTAAGAAAACAAACATACAAACAAGCATACATTTGGGAAATGTGTCGATAGAAAGGGTTGATAAATACAAATACCTAGGAACCTGGATTTCAGAGAAAAATGATCAAACAACAGAAATAAGGACCAGGATAGAAATAGCAAGAAATGCGTTTGTAAAAATGAAAACAGTTCTCTGCAACAAAGACCTTAACTTAGAACTGAGAGCAAGAGCTTTGAGATGCTACGTGTTCTCGATACTACAATATGGACTTGAAAGCTGGACATTAAAGCAAGAACACATAAATAAGCTACAGTCATTTGAAATGTGGTGTTACTTAAATATAAATGTTATAAATAACTTAAAAACTGTAAATTTTTACAAAAACGTTTTCATCACTAAAATTGAAGCTAATAAAAAATATAATAAATTGCTGACTTGAAAAACCCTTTATTGTAAATTTAAAGTAATTTATAGGTAATTAAATGTATAGTTTTAAAAGCGACTATTCAAATCTAAGGATTCAAGCTTAAATAACGGGAAAGAGATACATTTTATAACACTTACTAAATACTTGTCAAAGTACTTAGAAATACCTATCAAATGAGCTCCAGAAAAAGTTGTTAGCATCAAAATTTATACTCCAAAAATTTTTTCAAAAAAAAAAGATTTTTTTTAATTACTCTATTAATTTTTATATCAGGCACATCCAACTATTTGAAAGGTAATTTCAAGAGCTATAAAACTGTATTACATTTAGGCCAGATACTTTATGTCTCGATTAACAGCCGGTTAGTTCACCGGGGTTTAATCGTGACCTCTTTAGGGTCTCTTGCGTTGTAATAAATGCAATTATAGGTATTATTATATTCTTCTTTATTTATAATAATAATACTTGTAATTGCATTTATTACAACGCAAGAGACCCTAAAGTGGTCCCGATTAAACTCCGGTTAACTAACCGGCTGTCAACCGCGACATAAAGTACCGGCTTAATCTTTTAAATACTTTATTTTTTAGGGAAAATAGTTAAAGGGCTCCAGTTACATTGTTCTCGTAGTAAAATTTAGGCTTAAACGTTTCTATCTTCGTTATTTTGATTCATACATAAATCAAAAGACAAGTAAAATCTTTGCTAATAAAAAAAACTCAAATTTCGTTATCTATCATTTTTTACGTCAATGGTGTATTGTTGGAGTTATTATTTTAAATATGATCTAAAATAATCTATATTTGAAAGATTAAATGTTTTACAGTTTTATAGCTATATACTTTATAAGTATAAATTTTGATGCTATCAACTTTTTCTGGAGCTCATTTTTGACAGATATTTCTAAGTACTTTGACAAGTATTTAGTACCTAAGTGTTATAAAATGCATCTCTTTCCCGTTATTTAAGCTTGAATCCTTAGATTTGAACAGTCGCAGAAAAAAATATACATTTAATTACCAATAACTTACTTTAAATTAACATTAAAGGGTTTTTCTAGTAATCAATTTATTATATTTTTTATTAGGTTCAATTTTAGTGATGAAAACTTTTTTGTAAAAACTTACTGTTTTTGAGTTATTTATGAAAAATCGCTTTAAATCATGCATTTTCTTTCACAAAAATTAAAATATTTGATCTTTAATAACTCAAAAATTATTGATTTATTTTAATAACATTATATAACAAATTTTGCTTAGAATTTGTCCCTCTCTCGATTTGTGGGCTTATTTTTAATAAAGTAATTTTCACCCCCGAGAAGGGGTGACATATACCCCAGGCTAAAACCGCAAGTTATTATTGTCAATTCGTGAAAATGAATGGAGATTTACCGAAATCGAAGGTCATAGTTGATTTTTAACTTCAGTGACTGCACTATAGAAAGAAAATGGCAATTCAATAATTGAGATGCGTATATTTTGCGAGCTCATTAATTATTAAACGATATGTAGTCGCCAAATAATTAATTTAAATTATTTTAAGTACAACTCTCTCTTAAGCCGGGAATATGGGATGGTTTTCTTGCGAAGGGGTTGTAGCTCTATAATCGAAAGGTGCCTGATTTAAGAGTTTATTCTTAGAATATAAGCTATACGAATTAAACTAATATTAACTTTTTTGTAAAAACTTACAGTTTTTCAGTGATTTACGAAAAACCGCTTCAAAACATGCATTTTTTTCACGAATAATTAAAATCTTTGATCTTTAATAACTTAAAAAGTGTTGACTTATTTTAATAACTTTATATAATAAATTTTGCTTTTAATTTGTTCTTATATTGATTTGTGCAGTTATTATTAGTAAAGGCGCAAGGTGGTACCATATCACCTTTGTTTCTTGACGTATCCTATAACCACTGACCAATTTTCGTGAAAATCGATGAAGGTTCACCGAAATTGAAGGTAATCGTTGATTTTTACCTTCAGTGACTGCACTATACAAAATAAATTGCAATTTACTGATCTAAATGCGCGTAATTTGGAAGCTTATAAATTATTAAATGATATGTAGTCGCCAAATAATTAATTTAATGCATTTTAAGTACAACTTTCTCTTAAGCTGGGAAGATAGGGTGGTTTTCTTGCGAAGGGGTTGTAGCTCAATAATCGAAATGCACGTGATTTAATAGTTTATTCTTAGAGTATATAAGCTATAGGAATTATATCCGCAATACGATATATTTTAAGTTTTCTCAGCATTTTTCTATTAAGTTAAATCAACTAAAGGGTTGTTTGGGGGTGAAGGGGATGAGCTCAAAAATCGAAACTATATAATTTCAAGAGCTCATAAATAGCTCGTAATTCTGCCGCAAAAACCGATTTAATATTCCTATTTTTAAGTAGTGGGGGCAGCCCCCCCCCCCACTAAAGTATTAAATTCCTGCTCAGTGGGACGAGCTCAAAATTTTTAGTTTGCGAAACATGAAAGCTCATAAATAGCTCATAAATAGCTCATAAATAGCTCATAAATCAGGGCTATTTGTTTTTTGATTTTTGCAAGTGGGGGGAGGGCAGCTCAACACGGGTAATATATTAAGAACAATTAGAGCCAAAAGAGTAAACAATTACAGAGTAATGTATTCAAATTGACATGTGGTAACTGTCCAAAATCTTACATCGGTCAAACTGTCAGAACCTTTGACAAACAGATAGCAGAACACAAAAGGGCTTTCAGTAATTGAAAAACAGATTCTACATACGCACTTTACCTTCTAGATCAGCGGTGCCCAACCTTTTAAGTCTGGCGACCCACCTTCTGATGTTTTTTCATATTCGCGACCCATCCCTCACCCATGATGATATATTAGGTATGTACGTTAATCAGCTACTATAATATTGTAATATACTTTAATATGGCGTAGAAAAAATTATCCCCTAAGTAAGGTATGCTTTATTGTCAAAAAATTTTACCAATTTGTGGACAAAGCTTATACAAAATAAAAAAATACAATAAAAAACAAAAAATAATAAAAAACTACAAACAAAACAAAAACAGAGACAGACACCAAGTAAATGGCGTGAGTTATACTACTTAATATAATTTTATAGTTATTAAGTACACATTAAGAAATTTAAAATTTTGCAAACAATATGTATACAACGTCAGAGCAAAAAGAAGGCGAACGAGGAAAAGGGAAAGGGAAAGTAAATCAAAAGTTCTATGCCGCTGCAAATATGTATAAAAGTACTCGAAAGTAATAATCCTGCAAGTCAATTTGCTGAATTTAAATCGTTTATAAAAAAAGTCATTCACTGTATAAAAAGCTCTCTCCAGCAAATAAGCTTTCAAGGCCTTGCGAAAAGCGGGAAATGCTGCAATAGATTTGATGTTAGATGGCAGGTGATTGTACATTTTTCTCGAATTGTATAGTATAGAGCACTTAACCAGCTCAGACCGTGGGGTTGGCAGATAAAGATTATGCTCCACGTTTCGAAGGGGATAGTTATGAGTGGGTCTCTCTGGGCCTTCTGATGCATGTTTGCGGATTAAACAAACGGATTCAAAAACAAACAAAGAAGGAAGAGTTAATATTTTAAATGTTTTAAAGAATTCTTGGCAATGAACTCGGCTATTGAGTCTCAGGGAGTAACGAAGAGCTCTCTTCTGTAGTTTAAAAATACGCTCAAATTGAGTCGCACAACACGTACCCCAGAATGGAAGGGCGTACCGAAGATGAGACTCAAAAAGGGCATAATAAACGGTCCTAGATGTTGAAAAATTCATTTCCGTAGCAACTGATCTTAGCGCAAAACAAGCAGAACTTAATTTTTTGTTTAAGGCATCAATGTGCAAGTTCCATTTTAGAGACTTATCCACAATAAGCCCTAAGAACTTCACCGATTCAACTACCTCTAGACTGTTGTTATTAAGTACTAAAGGTTGCATCATACTGTTGTAAGGTAGGACTTTGGTTTTAGAAACGTTAAATAACAGGAGATTCGAATCGCACCACGATTTAATGGTGACTAGGTCTGTAGCTATGGTGTTGCGAAGATCCATAATATCCGTGTTACTCCAAGTAATACTAGTATCATCTGCAAAGAGACATATTTTACCTTTAATGTTCAGACTAGAGATGTCATTTATGTATATCAGAAACAATATAGGGCCTAGAACTGAACCCTGAGGTACCCCACATTCTAATGGCATGCATTCATCTAAATATTCATCCCTTAGTTACAACCCTTAACTTTAATTTTTTTAATGGCACCCTGTGTATTTTTTATAGCTTTGGATGTGGTCTTCTACGGTCTATTTAACAGATTTTTTAAAAATAAAATCGGTTGGTAAATAATCAAGAAAATATCAGTTTATTTTTTATTTTTCTTTATGTGTCCCAGACTAATTTATCCAGGCTATATCTCTTAAACGAATAGAGGTTTTCGAATGAGACAAAAACTAATATATTCTATTTGCAATACACTTTAATATGGCGTAGAAAAAATCATCCCCTAAATATTAATCCCTTACTTACAACCCCTAACTTTAATTTTTTTTAGGCACCCTGTATATTTTTTTATAGTTTTGGATGTGATCTTCTATCGTATATTTAACAGATTTTTTAAAGATAAAATCGGTTTGTAAATAATCAAGAAAATATTAGTTTATTTTTTATTTTTGTTAATTATGGTAGTTATTAAAAATTAAAGTTAGGGGTTGTAACTAAGGGATGAATATTTAGGGCATGATTTTTTCTACGCCATATTAAAGTGTATTATAAATGGAATATAGAATATATGAGTTTTTGTCCCATTCGAAAATCTCTATTCTTTTAAGAGATATAGCCTGGATAAATGAGTCTGGGAGACATAACAAAAATAAAAAATAAACTGATATTTTCTTGATTCATTACAAACCCATTTTATTTAAAAAAAAATCTGTTGAATAGACCATAGAATACCACATCCAAAACTATAAAAAATATACAGGGTGTTATTAAAAAAAATAAAGTTAAGTGTTGTAACTAAGGGATGAATATTTAGGGGATGATTTTTTTCTACGCCATATTATAGTATATTACAAATGGAATAGATCAGTTTTTCTCCCATTCGAAAGTCTCTATTCGTTAAGGCAGTGATTCTTAACCGGTGTTCCGCGGAACACAGGTGTTCCGCGAATGTGTTGCAAGTGTTCCGCAAAAAATATACATTAATCTCGCAGACCGACGTGAAATTGTTTCGCTTCCAAGAGATCGGGAAGAATGAAAAATTCGTGGAAGAATGAATATGTGCATGGGTATTTGTACAGATGGGGCACCATCAATGTTAGGCTCTATTAAGGGATTTGCTACACTTGCGAAAACGAGAAACCCAAACATAATAATTACGCATTGTTTCTTGCACAGAGAATCACTAGTATGCAAAACGTTGCCAAATACTTTAAAACCTGTGTTAGATCAAGTAGTGGGAATGGTCAATTACATAAAATCAAGGCCATTAAAAACACGCCTTTTTAAACAGCTTTGTTCTACAATGGAAGCACAACACGAAGTTTGGCTTTTGCATATTGAAGTTAGGTGGTTAAGCAGAGGAAAAGTCTTGAATCGAGTTTTAGAGCTTAAATGCGAATTGTTAGCATTTTTTCAAGGAGAAGGTGCAGCAACAGATAAATTTGCAATATATTTAGAAAATAATATTTGGCTTGCCAAATTAGGATATTTTACTGACATTTTGAAATACTTCAATAATATTAACACGAGTGTCCAAAGAAAATCTGAAAATATTTTGTCTTGTACTGACAAATTATCAGGGTTTCAAAAGAAAATATCTCTTTGGAAAAATCGGATATTAGAAAAAGGTACATTGGATATGTTTCCCAGTATTAGCGCAAATATTGAAGAGATGAAATCCGTTATCACTGAACATTTTACGCTATTAGAAGAAAAAATTGATCACTACTTTCGTTCCCTAAATACAGATAATTACTATTGGATTCGAAATCCTTTTATCTCGATTAATATGTCGAAATACCAGCTATCATTACAAGAGGAAGAAGAGTTAGTAGGCACGGAAGGCTAATTAACCCAGGCGGTACCGACGTTGCCAGATTTTCTTAACTAGATTTTAGGCGCGATTTTTGAATGCGAAACATCCTCTTTCAGGAAACATTCTAACCATCAAAATGAAAATTTTAGAAGTGAGTATTTGTTTTGAGTAAAGTCTTCTCCCTTATTAACAAATAAAAATGAAATATTTTTGTAGTTATTTCTTAAAAGTAATAAATAAGTACTTTGCATATTTCATTCCTTAATAGCAAGGAAGACTTTATTTAAAACTTCACTTGTAAATTTTTTATACTGACAGTTACGATGTTTTTCCCGTATGGGCTCAATATTAAAGCAAAAGAATTTTCCTAACGTTTCTGTTTGACTAAAATTAATTGTAGATTTTTCAAGAATGAAGAATGAGTGGCGCACACAATATTCCTGCTACAAGAGCTGATATGAATATTAGGAGGCGCAAAAATGTATTTTCATTTTGATAAAAAATAAAATTTTATTTTGAAATATTTTCCATAGGTAGTATTTGCTAAATTTGAAGTAAAACGCGCCACAAACTTCATGAAAGGTACTTTATTGTGATACTCCCTGGCTATGTTTTAAATACTTACTAATACTTTTCATGCCTACCTACATATTTTTTATGCCAGATATAAATAATTCTGTAGTATTGCTATGATGTTTAAATTCAGATCATTCTGATTATTCACTGAAGCCATTATTAATGAGTCCACAAATACATTCCTTTTTGTATATGGAAGAAAACAAAACAATTGAATCTCACTCACTTACAGTCGGAAAAATGAAAGAATACACATGAACGAACATATAAAACACGCTGTATTTTCCAGTCACTGTGTCACAAAGAAAATTGTCCAGTGCAAGTACATGTAACAATAATTATTACATGTACTTGTGCAGGCCAATGTTTTGTGTGACACAGTGACAGGAAAATACAGCGTGTTTTATATGTTCGTTCATGGGTACTTTCATTTTTCCTACTGTACATTGGCTAAAACAGGAAAGGTTTTCTATTTTAGTCAATGTAAGTGTACACAGTTAAATTGATTCAATTATTGTTCTATCCTACAGAAATATACTATAATATAGAGATTGAGAGAGATTTACCAAAGTTAACACATCGATGAACAGTGCGTCAAATGGATAAGTAAGTGTTGTGACACTCTATTGAATTTTGCGAAATAGAATAGGAAAATTGCTAAATTTCTTTTAGCGCTTGTAGTTTATGGAAACAATTTTGACGTTTTTTTGTAAACATGTGGACGATGACCATGAATGTCATGTCACATTTCATAATAAGCATCTGTAGATATACTGTGACAAAAATCTAGTGATTTTTTGTCATAACTTGTTATTTAAAAAATGTCTATAGACCTTGTGTCACATTTCATCAATGGAAATTAGATGTCTATAGACATTCTGTCCATCAATGTGTTAAAGATGTTTGCTAACCTTATAGAATATTTTTGTGTTATGGGGAAATAAAGGAATCATTAATATACATGTTTGATTTTTTTATTCTTTATTTAATTGTCCTTTGCATAATTTAATTTTTAAATTTAATAAATTAATTTCTTTTCTGTGTCTCTCTTCTGTCATTTTCTTTTGTCTGGACTGCTTCTGTTGTGCCCTTTGTTCCTCCATTTCTATGTGGATCAGTTGATCTATGTTGAGTATTAGCTTTGTTCTTTGGTGTAATAAATTCTCTACTTTATTATTGGTAGTTTCCTTCTGGGACTGGCTTTTTTCTAAGAACGCAGGATTGGCATCTCATCAAAAATCTCCTAGATGTTTGCGTTATCTGCAATTAATTTTTTTATTTAGAATAAATTCAGTTGTATAAATATGTGAAAAGTGTCACTAATAAATATTAAAATTAGCATATAATAATTAACTCCTGAAAAAATATACCAGAATTCTATATTGTTTTGCAAAAAATTACAATATAACCCAGAACATTAACAGTGTAAATTAAGTTTGAAAACGGTCTTTATTTCTCATTTGTTGCATTTTGGGCTTAGGCCACTTCATCTTATAGCGTCGTATATAGTATTGGATTTAAATAAAATAGTATATGTGTCACAGTTCAAGTTGATTCTTAGTTAGAGTTGATTATTCCTAGTTTGAGTCAACTCAAACTAAAACGAGCAGTAGGAGTTGATTTGAAAAATTAAATTTAACTTTTACTAGTTGAAGTACATTCTTCCTAACTCTTGTTAGTAAAAGTAGATCCCCGGAAAAAGAGAATCAGCTCTTACTAGTTTGAGTTGACTATTCATGGATCTATATTCAGTAAACGTACATTCATACGTGCTTTTTTTATGCATGCGCATCTCTTTGTGTTGACTATTATTAACTTATCACGATTTGAACATACAGTAACAAAGTATGTAATATTTTATTTCATGGATCTATTGTTTGTATTCTTGATTGTTCCGCTTCCTGAGATTTTTACAATATTTGAAAGCTTAGATATCGATACATTTTTGGTGAAAATCATGTTTTTCCATTAAACTAATGCTATTCTTGTTTAAAAGATAATAGCGTTAGTTTAATGAAAAACAAAATGATTTTCGCCAAAATGTCACTTACGTTACTTTGCCAAAAATGTATCGATATATTAAGTTTTTATTTCTTTTTTAATTTTATATGTTTTAAATAGTTTTAATAAGTTACATTCCTGTTGATGGTTTTTAAAATGTAGCACACCCATGTGGATATTTTTCAGGAGAAGCTAAAGAGATGAGCGTTTGAGGGCAAAAGTAAATAATTTGACACTATCAAAAGATTAGTATGAAGAATACATTAAAAAAGTAAGAACTCTGAAGGATGAATCTACAAAAGATAGTAATGATCACATATTGTTAAAAAGATAAATGTTATTGAAGTGCATAGTGCTAGTTGACTTAAACTAGGAATAGTCAACTCCAACTGGATAATCAACTTGAACTGTAACATATAATATAAAGTTACTTGAAAACCTTTATTTAAATTCAACAATCCAAGTGGTAACAAGATTACCACTTTTTCTGTTTCATTAGCTATTTTGTCTTCTTTACCTACAAATCAACAGTTTCCACTAATTTCTATAGATTTACCTCTTGTTCAAGATCTTCACTCTTCAATAAACTTAGCATATAAGTAATTTTGTTTTGGTTCTTCACCATAATCAACCTTTTCTTTCTATTGTTTTCTGATTATTATAATATAGAATTGTATTTTTGAATCTCATGACTTTATATAATTATTCTTTTTAAGTTTTAATTCCATGATTACTGATTACTTACATTTCCTTCTTCCAATTCCACAATAAAAATAAAATCATCTTAACATTTTGCTAGCTCTGTGACAAGAAAAAAACAACAAATAACTCATAACCCAGTGTTGCCAGATGAAAATTTCTCGTAACAGTAGAATAGGACATAAAAAACAGTAGAAAACAGGAGATTTTTAATAATTTCAAATAAAACAATAAAATGTTGTTAAATTGAACAAAATAACTATTTTACGGCTATTTTTCAAGCCCATTAATTAAGTAATTAATTAAACAGTAATTAATAGAACTGAAGCAAGACAGTCCATTGAGTCCATGACTAGTTTCTGCCTGATTCGCATGCGCAGTTCCGTTTTCAAGCGCTTGAAAACGGAACTGCGCATGCGAATCAGTCAGAAACCAGTGATGGACTGTCTCCACGAACAAAGCTTAAATTCAGGTTTCACAAAAAATGTTTAAACTTGTCTGATAACGCTAAATAATCCCTCAAATGTAATACCAACATACTATATTCTAGTGGAAAATATAACAGAAGATTTGAGATTGAAAACAGGAGAAGAAGTACGAAAACAGTAGATCTCCTGCTAAAACAGGAGATCTGGTAACACTGTCATAACCTCACATTGCCTGTGACTTTGACAGAAGGATGAAGATATCAACATTTGGCAACGTCGGTACCGCGTGGGTTAATTAGCCTTTCGTTTAGTAGGCTTGTCAACGGATCGCACTCTGAAACTAAAGTTTTCTGAAATGTCACTTGAAGAATTTTGGATTTCTGTGCAAGCTGAACACCCAATTCTTTCTACAAGAGCATTAAAGGTATTACTACAGTTTACAACTTCATACTTGTGTGAATTAGGTTTTTCAACCTTCACAAACATAAAAACAAAGAAACGTGAAAGACTTGGAAATATTGATGAAGAAATGAGGGTAGCGCTATCGCATATTAGACCGGACATTGCTAAAATTTGCAAAAGTCATCAGGCTCAAGTGTCGCACTAAATTTGTGTAATTTTTATGTTATTATGTTAGTTATTAGTTATGCCCATGCATCTATATAATAAAATAAAATGTAATAAAATGTATTTACTAATCTACATATTTTTTATTAATTTCTATTTTTACTATTAAAGATTATTAATCTGTGATGAACTGAAAAATGGTTTGGGACGATCTATATAAATAAGTCAGATTAAATTAAATTATTAGAAGTTTTTTTTACCAAGAAACATTTTTGTTTAATTTATTAATATTTTGTATTTTGACAACGACGTCCGTGGTGAACGTCGAAACGTTAATAAAATCATTTTTTTTTAAATTAAATTGTGGTTTATTTCGCATTTAGAATAGTTAGTAATTATTAAATTATAAATTACAAAAAATTCACACGCACAGCTGAGGCTTTTACAGAACATCTATTTTTATGGACCCGAAGGTCGAGTGTACATATTATAACCTCTTTTTTTTTTTTGTTTTTTAATAGGTACGTACCTATAACTTTTTTTGGCGATGGCTGCTAATTTTTCTTGTGTTTTGTGTATTTTACAAACCATCTACGTTTGGCTCATAATGCAAATAGTCCACGCTGTATGCTTGTCCGGTTAGGTAAATTATCCCGATTAATTTTTTTACACAAACTGACTCAAAACAGGTCCTTATAACAAATCCACAAGGTGCCAGGCAGTACCGCGGTCGGAAATGTTTATTTAAACGAATTCAAAAAATCAATTTTTTCACTTCGGAAAAATTTGTTTTAGATTCTCTGGATCAAGCTGAGCAAAAAAGGTATCTTGTGATTTTTCTATAAAATTGACTGTTGTCGAGTTACATGCAATTTCAAATTTGAAAAACGCGAAAATGGCCATTTTTAAGGCTTAATAACTCGATTAAAAATTACTGTTATTAAAGTCATAAAGTGACCAACTCAAAGTTTAAAGCCCTCCCCCCCCTGCAATAGCCTAAAGAAATTTTTGTCATTATTTTATTACTAACTATTATTTTTAATAATTAAAAATGAGCGCTAAGCATGTATTGAAGCGGCCGTCCGCGAAAGGGAGATGTACAATATTCATTGGACGTTTTAAAAAAATATCGATTGGAAGTCAAAAATACGTTTTAACAAAATAAAAAAGGAATTTTGAGGTTATATGTATTGTACACTCCACCTACACGGGTCTATAAAAAATAGATATGTTTTGTATAAGCCTCATAAAAATTTTAAATTAATTGCAACTTTAAACAAAAAAAAAAACAGAAAAATTGACGTTTTTGTGGGGAAGGGGGAGGGGGTGGTGGGCTAAAAATGCGATTAGTCTTATATTTTAATCACATATAACGTAAAAAAATGAAAAAAAAATATCCAGGCTGTATCGATCTCAAAAAATATCATTAAGCCCGCAAAGACCCTTACATAACTTTAAAAAACATGGTTTTTGGGGGGTTTAAAGGTGTTTTATCCCAATTTTTGATGATCCTAAAATACTCATTTATTTCAAATTATACATAATCTATTAACAAAACCTTGAGTTGATCTATGTTGCAGTCTATAAAATACAGAAAATTCCTAAAAACCCCCTAAAAAAAACAGTTTTCCCGATTTTTCAAGATGGCGCACCTGACGGAAAAATCTGAAAAAAATCAGAGAGATAGCTTTTGATAAAATACACAAAATCCAAAAAAAATTGGACCTGCAGCCCCCTCCAAAAAAAAGTTATAGGTTTTAAAAAAGTTAAAAAAAATTTGAGGTTATGTACACTCGACCTAAGGGTCCATAAAAAATGGACATGTTTTGCAAAAACCTCAGCTACATGTGTGAATTTTTTGAAATATTTAGGTCAACCCAACTAAAAAAAATTAAATCTAAAAGTCTACGTTTTTGGCTGTGGGGGGAGGGGTAAGGGGGGTGGCGAGCTAAAAATCCGCGTTACCTCATTTTTTAATTGCACAGAACGTAAAAAAATTACAAAAATTGAATTCTGAGAGTGAGGGCATTTTGCCTATCTTAACGGGGGGTACCCTTTTCTGATTCGGTTTTTTTGTGGATTCCTGTTCAAAAATGTCCCCTTAAACAAATCAGAAGGGGCCCGGGATGCCGGCAAAACAATATTTTTATACAAATTCAAAATTACCTTTTAGCTCCGAAAACTGTACATATTTAAAAAAAGGTCTCTTGTCATTTTTCTCAAAAGTTGATGGTTTTCGAGTTATAAGCGATTTAAAATCTGAAAAATGTGAAAATTCCTACGCATTTTAGAGGTTTGAAAACTCATATGTAAATTATTAGTTTTCAGGTTGCCAAGTGCCTAAATTGAAGTTTATAAATTCAACTTCAAGATTCTAACGAGTATTCGGGACTTACTTCAATATAGACCGTTGTTTTTTAATTGTCAGTTATGTGAGTCCACTCGACTTTTAAGTCTCCGCAATTTATGGTGCGTCTCTGTTGCACCTATTATACACATTATACGTACTTATGCAAAAAATGCCCAACAAATACTTCATGTTTATTAAAATTTTATAATTTACAGTAGAACCTAGATTATCCGTCAGGGCACCGGACCAAGAGTATGACGGATAATCGAAAAGACGGTTAACAGAACATTAAAAAAAATGAAAATTCATGGTACAACTCTCAAATTTCATTTGTATGGTTTGTTTGACAATATGGGAGGGATTTGTGTTCGTAAAATCGAATCAATTTAAAATATTCTAAAATCTTTGTTTGTTTTACTGTTGCTTCACATTTTGTGACGGCTGAATTTCTTAATCGGCATAAGATCATGCAATATACTTTATTGGCTTCTTCTTGTTGAGAATTCCACTCGATGAATTATTGCATATTAGGTCTGGATCTCGCGTATGAAAACAAAGTTGATTAATAGCAAGCTGAAAATTTGTTAATAGCTTAAGGGTGTCTAGTCGGATAAACTTTGATATATGGGAACACTGGAACAGGGGCAGTTTTAATTGTGGAACAGGTTAAAAATTTGGAACGGTCAGACCACGAAAACGGCACATTTATTTTGTCCGACAGAACAGACTTAAACTCTCCGAACATAGATTAAACTCTCATGCAAAAATCAGACTGTTATTTATCACCAAATGGGCGTTTTAATGAGTGGAACATGTAGAATATGTCAAATGACAGGAATTATGACCGGTGATAAATAGCAGTCTGATTTTTGCATGAGAGTTTAATCTCTGTTCGGAGAGTTTAAGTCTATTTTTACCACCGTTCCAAATTTTTAAACTGTTCCACAATTAAAACTGCCCCTGTTCCAGTGTTCCCATATATCAAAGTTTATCCGACTAGACACCCTTAAGCTATTAACAAATTTTCAGCTTGCTATTAATCAACTTTTTTTTAATACGCGGGATCCAGACCTATATGTGATGCAGCTTCTCTAGATTATTTACGCAAACCTTTGTCAGTTACAATAGGTTCATCAACATAGCTACAGTCAAATTCCAAGTCTTTATCAGCTTCTGAATCTGTTTGGTCCGCCTTTGTTGCCATTTCAACGATTTCTTTATCTGTCAGCAATGGATAGCCGTTTGTGTCCTCATCACAAATCAAATTAACTTTTTTTTATTTTTTTACATTAAAGTTTTTGCTTATGTAGTCAATAAAACTTCTGTATGTACCCTGACGGTTAACAGAGGTGACGGTTAATGGAGAGCCGGATAATCGAGGTTCCACTGTATTATTAACATATTTTTCTGAATGATTTATTTAGTTATTCAATTAATTATTGCCAATGTGCTACTTAAATACGCTAATAAAAGCAAACGGTCGAAATTGAAATAAACCCTGATAACTCATCAGAATCTTAAAATTGAATGTTTAAACTTCAATTTAGGCACTTGACAACCGCAAAAATAATAATGTACACATGAATTTTCAAGCTTTGAAAATACTTATTTTCGCATTTTCCGTTTATAAATCGCTTAAAACTAGAAATCTATCAAGTTTTGAGAAAAATGACAAAAAATCTTTTTTGTTTAAGATGACCCAAAAATGCTAAAAACATATTTTCGGGAGCAAAAAGGTGATGTTTTGGATTTATTAAAAAACTATTAAAAAATAATTTCTACCTAAAAATTTCGCAATGCACCCTTCTGATTTGTTTACCGAATTGGAACAACCAGACAAGTAGTGTTAACTCCGGACCCCGGAAGTGTCATAGGTTTTCGAAACGGACCCTCAGGAAATATAATTGGTGACCCCTGATATAGAGCACTAACAGTGATTAATAGTTATAGTAGGTTCGCTAAACTCAGACACAACTGGCTAGTAATTTTAGTAAGTAATTTTTCCAATTTGGTAAAATTATAGTTACTAATTTTGCGAATTTTGGCAAAATTTTCCAAAAACAAAAAAATTAAGTACTAAAATTGCCCGCATAGGTGCTCGGACGCACCTATTTTTGTTTTTTGGTATTCACTTCTAAACCCTAGTTCCCAGTGCCGGATTAACCATTAGGCGGACTAGGCGGCCGCCTAGGGCCCGGGCACTTGATGGGGCCCGCATCCCACACAAATGCATTAATTAATATTTAATTATTTAAGCAGTTATTTAAAAAAAATTAAAATATTAAAAAAATCAAATAGGGCTAACTGAGACAAAAAAAAAAGAGAATGGTTAATTTATTATTTCCAATAAAACTCAGTTTTTTGCTTTGTCTTTTGTCAAATATCAGAAAAATACAACCGACTTCAAGACAAATTAAGCAGTTATCTTCAAAGGCATTTTTATATTCCATGTTCTAATCATTCCATCAATTTGGTAATCAATTTTGCAAGAAAATTTTGATAAAAGCTGGTAATTATTTTGGTATGGCACTTTTTTTTTATATTTCTACCCACCAATGGGCCTTATAGTCCATTCACTCACGGTAAAATATTGCAAAACCTCCGGATTTTAAAGAACCTTTGGATTTGAAACAAGAGCTTGGATTGACATGAAATTTGGTATAAGCATAGCTAACATGTCAGATAAAAAAGTGATATTGTGCCAATGTGTGTTTTTGCTCTACGGTTGAGTCCACCCCTTCTCGGGGGTGAAAATATATACCGTCAAAATACGTCCGGAAGTGGACAAACAGACTAATCAACTTTTGTTCAATAGAGTTTTTTCATCATTTCGAGTTATTTACAAGTGAATATCTTCATTTGTCAAAAAAAAATACGTTTTTAGACGGTTTTTCGCAAATAACTCAAAAAGTAAGTATTTTATCAAAAAAAATATTCTTAGCAAAAACATAGATTTTAAAAAATTGAAAAAATGGTATATGTATTCAGTCTGTAGACCCAGTAGAAGCAGAGTTTTAGCTAATTAAAAGTAGGTTCTTATTCGTCAAATTCCAAATCGAATATTTCAATGTGAAATAATCAAAAAACTCATCATAACTTTTTTAAATCTCATAAACCTTTTTTCATAAACCTCAGCAGTGGTTGCTCTCTACATTTATTCCCCTACCCAAAAAAGTCAATGCAAAAAGATGTGAGGATCACAGACTCATTAGCCTGATGAGTCATACTTTAAAAATATTCTTAAAAATACTACATCAAAGATTATACAAAAAATGTGAATGGGACATCAGTGATTCTCAGTTTGGGTTTAGGCAAGGTTTGGGAACAAGAGAAGCAATAGTAGCTACACAGGTGTTGGTCCAAAATTATTCCGATCAGAGGAAGGACGTATTCCTGTGCTTTTTAGACTACGAGAAAGCGTTTGATCGTGTCCAACATCACAAGTTAATGCAGATCCTCAAGAAGCTTGATATAGACCAAAAAGACATAGGATGCATTGAAAACTTGTACTGGTATCAGGCAGCACAATTAAAAATAGACAATTCTATATCCAAATCCATACATATAAGAAGGGGTGTTCGGCAGGGATGTGTGCTTTCCCCTCTTTTATTTAACATTTATTAGGAAGCCATATTTCAAGAGTCTTTGGAAGATGCAGAGGTGGGAATCAAAGTGAATGGAGTATTGATCAACAACATACGACATGCTGATGATGCTGTCTTAATTTGCGACAACATAGCAGATCTTCAACAACTTGTCACTATAATCGGAGAATACAGTAAGCGAATGGGATTAGAGATTAATACCAAAAAGACCAAATTCATGATCATCTCCAGAAACTTGGATGCATTTGAAAACTCCACCATGGATACATTTGATGTTAATTCTATCATAAAAAGTAAGCAAGATACGCTCAGAATAAAGTTGATCCCATTTTTTGGGTAAAAAAATCTGGTGAAAATAACCTCCTAATTAGCATCCCAAATGAAATTAATCCTTACCGCTTCACAAGCTACTTTACTTATGTATTGTTTATATGCTCTGTAAGTTTTATCGGTATAAAGTGCTTATTTATAAAAGGGCTGTAGTAGAAAGGGCTTGAACAACTCACTAATCACGAGTGTATGCAATTTTTTTTTATTTAGCTAATGCCTCGACAACTAATGGCCATTGGCATGGTACAGTGGATTTTTACAATCAGGTACCTAGCGTAGTGGGTAGTGTGTGTGTTGAGTAAATGTCTTGTTACTTAGCAAAGTCGTCATTGTTTTTGCAAAGAGACGCTAATTGTATCCGAACATCTGCGGTCCCTCCGGTGAGTACCAATCCCGCCAGGATAGAAACTATTTTCATTTATTAATTTTTAATAAATGAAAAATTCTCTACCCAGGGTATGTAAATTTTGAACAGTTATATCTTAACCAATTTTTATCTTCCAAAAAAGCAAAAATCTGAAATATTCAGAAAATAAAAACCTATATTTTTTACCCTTTAAGATTTTTGGTACCACTAATAATTTTTAATAAGTTATTTTGAAAAAAAAGACATTTTTTTTTCAAAATTTCAAAAAAATTGTTTAATTTTAAATCACTACAGCACTGTGAACAGCTGAAACTTACAGATCATGTAAATAATATACTTATAAGTTTTTTCAAGACTTTCGTAAATTTTCAAGATTTTGTGCCAAAAAAAATTTACATTAGTAATTTACATTATTTTAAGCTTTACTTGCTTAATTTTGATACTTGAAACTTGTTAAAAAAAAATAAAACTTTTTAAACACTTTAAAAAAGTTGTGATGATTTTTAACCGAAAAGTGCTTCATTTTTTGGTAATTTACGTTGAAATATTTGATTTAGAATTTGTCGAATAAGAATCTACTTTTCATTAGCTCCAGTTCTGCTTATACTGGGTCTACATACTTCATACATACACCATTTTTTTAAATTTTGTATTCGCTATATTTTTTCTAAGAATATTTTTTCGATAAAATACTTAATTTTGGAGTTATTTGCGAAAAACTGTCTAAAAAGGTATTTTTTTGTTGAAAAATGAACATATTCACTCGCAAATAACTCAAAAAGTATTGATTTAGTGAAAAAACTCGATAGAACAAAAGTTACTTAGAATTAATCAGTTATCCATTATTTTGAATGCATGTTTTTTCACCCCCGAAGGGGTGGCACTCATACCCAGGACAAAATCATATATCGACACAATATTCCTTTTTTCTTTAGCATATTAGCTATGGAATATTAATGTAAATAATAAAGTTGTTGCGAAATGTAAGAAAAAAAAATGATCTTTTTTACATTGTCGTAATTTATTTTTGGAGTAAGTTCTTCTTATGGCCGCCTAGGGCCCCATGATGCATTAAACCGTCACTGCTAGTTCCGGTACTCTTCTACGATTTTGAGAGAGAATCTCATCATCCGCAAAACATAGAGTATATCTATAGCATGTTATCATTTAGCGGTAGGTATACCCATATTTTTACATTTCCTTTTCTAGGATTTCAAAACTTGCTCCAAATATATTTTAAATAGCGTTGGCGTATAGACAGTAGCCCTGTTTCAGACTCTTATTTACTTTAAATCCTGACGAGATTTTCTTGCCTAGCTTAAATATATTATTATGGTGGCATAATTTTTTTACAGCTTTAATGAGGTTCAGACTGATGTTAGTTTTTTCGAGGGCTTCCCAAATTTTACTTTGTGGTACAGTGTCGTAAGCTTTTTTACGTCTATGTACACTAAATGAAGTTCTTGATTGTAGGCTATTTATTTGTCTATTATCGGTGTTACACAATATAGGTGATCTAAATCTTACCGAAGAGGCTTGCTCTTCGGCCTTTAAATCTGTATTCTTCTTCTATTTTTTATTTATAATTTTCCGTAAACTTTGCTGATGGTGCTTGTGACAGATATTCCTCGGTAGTTATTGCATATATTTTTACTACCTTTCTTGTGGAGATTACAGTTAATTGCCATTCTTTTGGTGTGATTTCGCCATTCATCTATTAAATGGATCTCTCAGGTATTCATACCGAATGTTGCTACCATATTTGAGCAGATCTGGTATTACGTCGCGAGGCCCTGCCGCTTTTCTATTTTTTAGGGATTTGCATGCATTTCATACTTCTTCCAGTCTTAACCGAACCGGTGAGACACATTGAAACTTTCTTGATCTGCGTTTTTAATAAACTCTTCTCTATTTTGTACTAGTAACTGTTTGAAATAGCCATTCCACTTTTCCAGAGTAATCGGTGTTATTATATCCCTTTTGGTATCTGTTCTCAGCATTTTAAGGAATTTCCAACTCTCTGTGCTTCTTTTCCCCTCTATAATATAGGTGTTAAGTTAATTGCATTTTTTTGTCCATGTTTCGTTTATATTCTGTGTAATTTCTTTCTGTGTAATAACATTCTAGTATGTTATAAAAATTTGTATGCACCGTGGGCATTAATAAGTGTAAATATTTTCGGGCGACTTACAAACACGGGCCAGAGGCCTTCGTGTTTGTAAGTTAGTCGCCCTAAGGTATAAACATCTACTTAATGGCATGGTATATAAATTATTTTTGTTTATAATATAGTGCAGTTTATATATGCCAAAAAGTCGAAATATAAAAATAAATATCGACCTGTTTCGGGATTTTTCCTTAAAGTCGCCGGTTTACGAAATAATGAATTTATGCGTTACTTTATGGACGCACTGTATAATTTATAATACCGGGTGTCCACTTATATTTTCCCCATTTTAACTGCCTATAACTTCTAAACGGCTCAAGATAGAAATATGCGGTTTTCACTGAAATGTTTTATTTTAGTAAAAGTTTTGTCTGAATGGATGGAATTTTTTATATCGCTTTCAAATACGAAATAGAAAATGGCGGATTTTTGAAAAGAACTTTGTTGACTTTTTTTTAATGGAACACCCAGTATATTCTTTTGTAAATTGAAAGAAAGGTCATTCACCTATCTAGCGATATAAAGTTTTTCAAAATCGGTTGTCAAATCACTGAGTAATTAATTTTTAAAATGAGAGGTGCAACGTGGATTTCACATACCTAAATAACATAACTAACCAAGTTATGTGATTTCCACATTGCATCTCTCATTTTAAAAATTAATTTCTCAATCATTTGACAACCGATTTTAAAAAATTTTATATCGCTGGAGAGATAAATGACCGTTTTTTTCAAGTTTTTAGGTAAATGACCATTTTTTATATCGCTTTTAAATAAAAAATGGAGGATTTTTGAAAAAAAAAACGTTGTTGACTTTTTTTATTAAAACACCCAGTATATTTTTTTGTGTCTTGAAAAAACGGTCATTTACCTATCCAGCGATATAAATTTTTTTAAAATCGGTTGCCAAATGACTGAGCAATTAATTTTTAAAATGAGAGATGCAATGTGGAAACCACATAACATAATATCATTTTGCTCAGTTATGTTATTTAGGTATGTGATATCCACGTTGCACCCCTCATTTTAAAAATTAATTACTCAGTGATTTGACAACCGATTTTGAAAAACTTTATATCGCTGGATAGGTGAATGACCTTTCTTTCAATTTACAGAAAAATATACTGGGTGTTCCATTAAAAAAAAGTCAACAAAGTTTTTTTCAAAAATCCGCCATTTTTTATTTCGTATTTGAAAGTGATATAAAAAATTCAATCCATTCGGACAAAACTTTTACTAAAATAAAACATTTCAGCGAAAACCGCATATTTCTATCTTGAACCGTTTAGAAGTTATAGGCAGTTAAAATGGGGGAAAATATAAGTGGACATCCGGTATAATAAAAGTTTTTATTAAATTTATTTATTTCACCAACTCTTTAATAATTACGATTTCAAATACCAAACAGATATTCTTATGTAATCATATGATTTACCACATACAAAAACACACTTATACTTCGACACCCCTAACTTAACGTCCCTATCACGTTTTATAATAAGCTGAACTCGATTGTTCAATGGATTACAAAGCAAATGAAATAACGGTGTACAAGTGTAAATCCTCTTCTCAACTTCATTTGTCTGTTTTATATTATTATTCTGCTTTATATACAGAATGGCTCAACTAAGTTAATATATAGTAAAAATAATAATTGCTGTCTTTATTATTATTATCGTTTTTTATCTATTTATCGTAATCGTACTAGTCCTGGATGCTGACACCGTTAAGCTGTGAACAAATTTGTTTTCGTAGTCTGATGTTTGAAACCTGTAACCTGTTTCACAATTAAAACTTCTCCTGTTCCAGTGTTCCCGTATATCAAAGTTTGTCCGACTAGACACCCTTAAGCTATTAACAAATTTTCAGTTTGCTATTAATAAACTTTTTTTGCTACGCCGGATCCAGGGCTATACCCCTATTTATGGGTATAATTCTTGTGTTTTGTTTCATTTTGCATTTTTTTTTTTTCGCATTTTAAGTATTTATCAATGAAATATTTTATGAAATTACAGAGAAAACACAAGAACCAATCGGTTTCAAAAAAATTTAAGAATAAAGAGACCTGTCGGTGGTCAAACGAAGCTCTAAAAAATTAAGAAGAAGAGAAAATTATATGAACGGAGACAAAAGAATAGGTCGGATAAGATTTTCAAAACTATATAATCGCTAAAAAGAAAGCAAAAGCAGCAGCAGCAAAATCTAAAGCAGAAGCTTATATAGATCTATAAATCTATACGATCAACTTAAAAATAGAGCAAAGACAGCAAGATATTTTAATAGAAAATAATAAAATGCTAGTTGTTGGTAAGGTGGTAATTAGACCCAATTTTTATGAAACTATTAATCAATCTCAGGTTTTATAAGCGTGAGCTGAGAAAAGGTAATAAGCTACTTAATGTACCAGCGAGACTGCATAAATAATATGGTTTAAATCTAGCCCAATAAAGAGAGAAGTGCGAGAAAACGTCAACGTAGCTCAAAGACTAAGCCATACTAAAACTGCAGAAGTTGGGAGCAGGTACAATACAAGTTGAGTCCACGAGTCTTTACCCGTGCCACAGTATATAGAGGTTCCACAGTAAAATCACTCCTCTGTCGGCGCTTTGATCTCAAGAAGTAAAACCGGCAGTACGCAATTGGTAATTCACCAGTGGTAGATGCGGGTTTTCCCTGTTAAAATCCGTACGTTTCTATGCGACTTGCAATGCGAGAGTGGGGCAAAAGCAACTGCCAACATTGCGCGGTCGCCATGCGCGACTACAGACTTTACTTCCAATTTTTCGGAGAGTGGTTCTACTCATGATATAAGGAAGCATAAGATATGACATCACCGCGCACTAAACTCGTACATTTCGCGCATGACGTCACCTTGTGCTAAATTTTCAAAATGTCTCGTGCTTGCAGATGAAACGAACTGCAGAAATTTAAATATAATGTAGTAGATGTTTTATTTACTAGGTTAATTTAAGCTGAAGTATGTGAAATAATATATTGTGCAACCAATGTAATATAACACCTATATCAAATATTCAGAAAATTCTACAAAAGTAGAAAAGAAAGCACAGAGAACTAGTAACTGAAAATCAAAAAATTATAATGAGATGAAAAAATATTTTGAAGAAAACCTAAAGACAGACAATGAATGATCAAAACAAGACAATATGTTATTCATTCAAATCTGAGTTATGAAAAAATGGTACAAATAATAAAGAAAGGAGTAGTTCAAATAATAAAGAAACTAAAAAACAATAAAGCGCCAGGAACGGACGGAATTTCGGCGGAATTATTAAAGCATGGAGGATCCAAATTGTGGGGAAAAATTCATTGCCTAATAACATTAATATGGAACAAGGAGCAAATGCCGGAGGATGGACAGTTGGCCTTATACAGCCAATATATAAAAGAAGAAGATAAGAGGGAATGTCAAAATTATAGGCCAATTACATTGTTAAATGTAATATACAACAATCTTTCTGGTATACGTTAAAATATATTATTAGAATACTTCAAAAATATAATTGGTGATAATCAAAATGGATTCAGAACAAATTGCCACTACAGATAATATATTCATACTAAGAAGGATACAAGAAAAAGCTCATGAATACGACATAGAACTATTAATATATAATATATAGACTTTAAACAAGGTTTTAATAGTGTGAAAAGAAACAAAATGCCGGAAGACCTTTCTTATGTATACCTAAGCTATATCAGCCTCATAAAAATGACGTTGCAGGGTTCAAAATCCGCAGTCAGAGTAGATGGAGAACTGACTCCCCTGTTTGACATCAACATGGGAGTGAGATGGGGAGACGCTCTATCAATCAAGTTCTTGAGGCAGTCATCAGAAAACCCCGGTGCAAGAGGAAGAGGGCATATGGAGAATTAGGCGAAACGACGAGATTAGTCAAGTGAATGAAGGTTGCGATATTGTTAATTTGTAAAAAGTCAAAGAGAGTCAGTAGAAGAAGAATTTCCTGGCTGATAAACTTAAGAGAGTGGTATAGTTGTAGCTCAGCAGAACTTTTCAGAGCAGCCGCCAATAAGGTAAAAATAGCTGTGATGATAGCCATTCTCCGATAGGAGAAGGAACTACAAGAAGAAGAAGAAAGAGAGTCATGGCTGGGACATGTTCAGAGAAAACCATTGCAAAAACAACGAAGAAAATATTACGATGAAACCAATAGGAATGCGAAAAAAGAAAGACCCAGAATGAGATAGAAGAAGGGCACAAGATAGAACTGAATGAAGGCATATGGCCAGACAGGCAAATACCCATCCAGAGTTATGAAGGCAAAAGAAGAAATAATTAAAATGTATAGTTTACAAAGAATTCAACAATAGAACTACTTTCGTTCTGAAGTTTGTACCATATTATATTATAAAAAAATAAAAAAATAAATAAAAAAAAAATGTGAGTGTTGAGTGTTGAGTTGGTCTGTGCCCATTGAATTGGCAAGTACCTAGTATCTTCGAGCAGGGAACCATGGCACCCTTTTAGCATGTGTTCCACTTTATCCATTAACATCGACTTGTAGTCATAACATTTTAACATATTACATTATGTAAACCATATATGATGATGTTAACACTATTTACAGTGTGCTAGTTTCAAAATACTCGGCAGGATGCACTGAAAATGTTCTGTTTAGAACGAAAACGTTCTGCAATCGATGACATTTTATAGTTTTAAATAAACGATTTTATACCAGAATACATCTCGAAGTTTTTACTTCTGTATTGGTTTATTATATTATTAGTTGTGATCAATAGGTCGGTAGCCTTTAAATTTAAAGCTTTTAACACTCTTAAAAAACATTATTTTACTAAAAATATTGGCTACGAACCGTAAATATACATAAACACAGAAATACAATATGGCGAGATCTATCACAAGCTGACGTAGACATAACCACACCCACACATGCGTGGAATCTTATCTCTGTATTATTGTATCATGGGTTCTACTGTCCCTCTTTATACTGTGCCCGTGCGTCATTAATACCTGGCGAGTTAAAACGCATACTTTTTATCTAGCATCATTCTCTTCCACGCATGAAACATGAAACTAATGACAAACCAGCTGCCGCCTGTTATTAAGTAAAAACACATGTTATTTTTATGAACGATCTAGACTCAGTGCATAGGGCTTTTCATTCACAGTCATTTGTTTCGAGCTTCTGTCATATTTCGTATAATCCATGTATATTAATATTATACACAGATTATATAACATATGACAGAAGCTCGAAACAAATGACAATCGATGAAAAGCCCTATTGAAAAGAGATACATAGGTACAAAGAAAGACGATTGGGGATGTTTTCACATATTTTAAGTACAATTTCTGACGTTTTGGTTTGTTTACTTTTGTGGCTGTCAGTTTGTTGAATTTGTTGCTGTTATTTTGTCGAATTTTTGCATTCTGAAATTTTTTTATAGTATACAAACAGTTGTTTTCACAACTAATTTTATATTAGAGTTAGAAATTGTATGATAAGTTTATGTAAGTTTTCGATAAATTTTGACAACGTAAAAACCTAACCTCATTGTTGACACAGTTAAGGAATTCTTGTATTTAATGTTCCCCTAAAGTGAATAAAATAACAAAAAGGACATATTATTATATTGTTGAATTTTTTTATAACTTGTTTATTTATTTACTAATCAATGATAATAAAAGACAAAATTTTATACTATACCCCGTGATCGGAATAATACCCACTTTCCGTCACTTGCTGTTGCGTTTAGTAAATTTCCGACTTATTTCGTATGCTTTAAATGATCACGCACGGGTAAAGACTCGTGGACTCAACTGTAATTACACTATTAGACACCACTTGAAGGTACACAGAGGTAATTACACAGATGGTTTTCTAGGAATCTTTTATAAAATAAGTTTTACAACAAAATATATTTTAGGCGGGAATTAAATTTCTATTTGGAGGAATTTTCTTTTTAAAAACTTTATTTTTTTATCATACTTTACTTAACAATCAGAATATTATACACTCTATAAGTTAAAGTAAGTATACGAAGGAACACAATAAATTCAAATAAATAGAGGCGTAAGACAAGGTGACACAATATCACCGACACTTTGTAACGAATTATGTGTTAATTATAACAATTCTGTAGGTGATGTGGAAGAATATATATAAGCTTTGAAGGAGTAGCTTAATTGCTTGTTAAGTGTTATTGAGCTGGCTAGCTGGATATGTAAGAGACCTTTTGTGTGCCTCAGGAAAGGATCAGGCCGAATTTGCACACCCGAAATAAGACGATAACTAGTAAAGTACTGAAGTGTTCAAGCAAATAAATTAAAAATAAAAAAGAGTGAAAAGAAGAGAAATATTGACCAAGAAGATATTTAGAAGTACGGAAGAGGGCGCCTGGTGAATTTTACTTCACCGAGTGACTTATACTGCTGCTTGCATCTACTTATTACTGTTATAGTACTATTACTTTGACCTAGATCTGCGAATTTATAGGAAATAAAACATATATTTAGGTACAACTAACAAATTTAATGAAACAAACCTATAACCCCTATATACAATTTTTATACACTAGCTAAACCGGACGTACTAAGCTATGACACTCCTGTTGATAACACAGGTTTTTACAATATGTGAAAAATATGAAAAGAATGGTTTATATATGAAAGTTAATTAATGTAAAAATGTATGTACAAATTTGTTGTTAATGAAGAAGCCAATATTGGCTGACAATATCGTATCTGTTCGGAGGTGATAAACGTAAGTATAATACCTGACAATGAAATCAAAGTTTCGATAAGGATTCAAACTGAGATAATGTGCACACTATCTTTACAGATAGTTTATAATCCCCCCTACTATTTTAAAATAAATGAGCTAACCTTGAAATATAAAATTTTTGAAAAATTATTGTTTAGTTTAATTATGTTTAAGAAAATGAAGGTATACTATTATTAGGATTATTAAGTTATTGATACAAAAAAAAAATAGGTAAAAGTGCAAATATTATTAAAACAAATTAAAATCAAATTGACTTATAAAAACCTGTCCGGTCTACCAAGTGACCATGGGTTCTCCAACTCTTTCCAGGGAATGATCAGAGGCCCAAGGAAGGTAGCTTGCGGTGTTCCTCAACCTAGGAGGGAGGTGTATCCTTGTTACCAACTGGAGATACCTCTCAGTACCGGCGAATTCCAAAAATAAATTCCATAAAAACCAAGATTCCAATAAAATCAAAACTTCCAAATATGTCCCAAAATTTCCCACTCTTTCCCAAAAATTATTCTTATTTCTGTTTGACTAAATCTTCTATTCTCCAGCGACTAAAAGAAAACAAAAATCTTTCAGTCATATTACTTCTTTTGAGTAACATGAAACACGGTATGTAGGAAGGTATTTATAAAAAGTTTGTAGAAAAAACTTGAAACAAAAAGTTGAATCACTGATGTGTGTAATTGAAGTATGATTGACCTTGATTCTTTTTCCATGTGAAGACATTTGAAAAACTAAACTATGGTTAAGGATTACTTGTTGCAAAATATGATTGTAAAGTTGGATGTTACAAGAAGGATTTCTTTACAGACGTAAACTAAAAGTAAAGGAAAATGTCGTTAAGTCAGAAATTACTTTGAACTGGACATATAATTTTAAAGAATCTTTCTCAGTAGAATACATAAATTTGGTAGTTATAGGGACTACTTAAGACCTGATGGTTACAGAATAACAATTTTCCTAATGTAAGTATGGTATTGAAAATGAGAAAATGGTTATTTTTTTTTCCTTGGCAAGAACAAAAAATGGCGCTTACCCAATGTCCAGAATCCTCCGATATTGGAACTAAAACAGCACTCTCACCATAATTTATACCATAAAATAAACTTCTTTCCAACTTAAATGCATTCCTTTTCAACTAAATAATTATTTTCTAAATAAAATAAAATGGCTAGACACCGGTCGCTGGAAAATCACATCATTTGCAGACGGCTACCGAAGATCAAGTAACCATCAACTTTCACTTTCTTTCCGTCCTGTCAACAGGCGGAAATTGTCATTTACCCATGAGCCAACGAATAAATGTAAAATTCACTAACCATACTACCAACCAAAATAATTATAATGGGCTCAAGTTTAGATTACACTCTATGCGAGTGAACGTATACCGGGTTGCATACTTAATAGTTACAGAAATGAATCTTATAGTAACGATCGGGATACTGATCGTTACATTCTCCCATTACTTGGAAAAAAAAATTGATCTTATGAGCAATTTTTTTCCATATACACCTATAAATACCCAATACAAGTATCCATAGAGAAAATCACACGCTGTGGGATCCAACCCAGGCGTGAATAAACCGAATGACTAAAATAACCTAAGAATACTACACTACTCTAAACTAATCTATCGTTGGACACCGTCCAAACTCTTAGGACCAGTCCTCTGTGACCTATGCCCTAAAGTCCAAATTGTGTTCGAGTTGATTCAGTAGATTTAAAATAAACCCCAAATTATGGTCAACAAGAACACCATAACAATATTCATGAAGGCAAACCTATATATAACCTATACAAAGACTAACTCAAACACACTTACATCTGACTCGATCGATTATACCTAACCGCAAATTATGAGTCCTGTAAATGGGATTATCTTAATACTCAATATATCACATATAGTACCAACATACATACTTAAGGTTTCTATAACCCTTTGCTAAATTACATAATTCAGATAACTCCTAATCTCAAAAAAAATGTCGAATGGGACGAGTACTACACAATCGTTCTATCGATGGACAACAGATTTACATAGAGCATATCCAAAGTGAACAATCAGTAGATCTCGTGGCCAATTCTTGATAAGCCAAACATAGGCCATAGTATATATCAAAATAAATATAAGAGTTATTGACAAGAAAAGAAATTATTGTAGCAAGCCTTTTATCCTAAATTGATCCGACAGTGGACAACAGATTTATATTGAAGCATATCCAAGGTGGAACAACCAGGCAGATTTAAGTGAGCAACGCTACAACCTAGCACTAAATGTGCTAATAGTGATTACATATTGGGTACCATGAACCTAATTCAACTGATCATCCGAATTGTATCAGATGCTATGGAAGATCTTCCTAAAGGTACCTAATCGAATAGTTGACATAAAAGAAGTTAGCTCATTCTGGGATCCTCTAAATATAGCTATAGCTACAACAGATTGATAAGAATGGCCAGAAGAAGCCAACCAATATTTCGAAGTCATCACACATGAAATAACTCAAGAAGTCACATATTGATAACTCTTATAAATAAATCCAATTAAGGAAATACTAGAGAACAAGTAAATCAATTTCTAAAGAAACTGCAGATTAAGAAAATGTTCCCTAGTTACTCACAGAGAACAGGATATTGATCCTGACTCAAAGGTACATATGAACCAAAAAAAATTAAATTAGTTCCTCGGAAAGATGATGCTTGAACAAAATAATCCCTTGGTGAATACAAAAGCTACAATATTTCAATATAACAAAGAAGTTACCATCATTATCAGAATAATAAAATAGTAAAACTTAAGAAGGATAGATAAACATACAAGTTAAGACTAAGTCTCTTCAGAATGAATGTAAACTGAAAATCGAATAAGAATGCCTAGTGCATGATTAAAATAATGATTAAACATTCTATCATAAAGATTCAGCATCTGAACTAATTGAGGTATGGCTTGGAACTAGGCAACTGTGAGCAATGAAATCTGCTTCCTATCAGGTGCACAATCGATAAGCAACAAGTCTCGAACCCACGTATTTGCATAGCCAAGCTAGGCAAACCACTTTCCTAAGAAATGTTCACTACAATAAATAATGAAATGGTTTCATAGTCTTAATCATAAATTTGATCTCAATTAACTTTATCAAAATTTGGACACATGAGGTATAACTTTGGAATCACACTGTATACTAAAATTGCCTTTACCCAAACAAATATCACAATGACTTCTTTAGACAAAAATAAGCTAATGTACCAAGGAATCATGCTAAGCACTGAAATAACTTTCCAGTAGAAACTACAAATTCAAATACAAAACGAGATAATCCTAATCTAAACCTATTATGTAGATACCCTAATCTACAAGTGATGACATATATAAGCATAATCACATACAAGGTGTTAACAGTTCCATACCAGTTCAATAATAAACCAAATTAAGCTAAATCTCAATAATAAACTAATGGCATCTAACATACATAGAATATGGAAAGCTAGAAAGATTACTATAATAGATAAAACATAGAGTCCCTATCTGGTGACTAAAATCAAAATCCAATCATTAACCTATTCATTGCACAATCGAGTATTTCTGAAATTTAGAAAGAGGAATTAACTTGATCAATATTGTTAAGTTAATCTTCTTCTTCTGACGACGAAGATGCTAAGTCGTTGACCGTATTATCTGGTAACAAGTCCTTTATATGAAATCGACCAAGCTTTCGGTTGGACGAACTATCTTTTAATTCATATATTAAAGGAGAGATTACTTTACTGACAACACATGGGACATATTTCTGACAAAATTTGGCAGAAATAGCATCACCTTTACTAGACTTAACGAAATTCCGTTTCAATACCCGATCACCCACAAAGAATCGCAAATCTCTTTTCCTCAAATTATATTGACTCTGTGACTTAAAGTAAGAAGATTTTAACTTCTTTCTGATGTCTGCAAATATTGGGGGTAAAGTCTGAAGATCATCTAAACGATGGAGTTTCTCAGAGATCTGAGGGAGATTTGTGGAATTGTCCGAAATTAAACCAAAATAATCACCAGACAAAGCAATATTTCTACCAAAATTCAAATAAGCTGGAGAACATTGAGTAACTTCATGGACCGAAGTTCTTATGGCTTGAGCTATTGAGTGAATATACTGGTCCCAAGCTCTGTGATCTGGATAAGTGTATGATCTAAGGGCTGTTACAATACTGCGGTTCACTCGCTCACTATGATTAGCTTGCGGATGGTAGGCAGCATTATAAAAGATCTTCTGAACTTTGTATTTAGTTAGAAGGTCTTTAAAAGCCTTAGACACAAATTGAGGACCATTGTCACAAGACACAATTTGGGGAACACCAAACAACAAAAAGACTTGTTCTTCCAAATATTTCACAATGGCAGGGACAGTGGCATTCCGAAGAGGAAAAACTAGTGGAAATTTTGTAAAGTAGTCCACAACCACCAAACAATAGGTATAGCCATTGTAGCTACGAGGATATGGTCCAATCAGATCCATGGATATCATCTGCCATGGGAAGTCAATGTTCCTAAAAGTACCCATTAATCCAGCTTGTGGCATAGTACTTGGCTTGCAAGTAGCACAAACTCTACATCTAGAAATATATTTCTTGATATAGTTGCGCATGCCAGGCCAATAATATAATTCTGCTATCCTACTAAATGTTTTATAAGAACCAAAATGACCAGATGTCACATTATCATGAAATGTACGAAGAATTTCATCCCGGTTTGCTGTTGGGACAACAATCTTCCAATCAGACATATTAGACAAAGTTTCCACTGAACTAACGACATGATTATAAAGGATATTATTTTCTACTTTAAAATCAGGATACTGATCAGGTTCTTGGGTAACCTTTTCCACCATTTTCTGATACCATGTATCCGGAACTAAAGTGGATAAGTCAAGAAGATTGACATCAAATGTTCGAGACAAAGCATCAGCTACTACAACACCATTTGCCTTACGATGGACGATATTATAATCAAATGCTGACAACTTACAAATCCATCGAGACAAACGTTGGGATGGGTTACGCATAGAATGCATCCAGAGTAACGAGCTATGATCAGTAATAAGGGTACACTTACGACCTTCTAAATAGTACCGAAAAGCCTCCAAGCCATGAATAATAGCAAGGAGTTCACGCTCTGTAGTGGAATAATTTTTCTGAGCTTTATTGAGCTTCTTACTAGTATATGCTATGGGGTGTTCAGAACCATCTTTCATCTGAAAGAGTACACCACCTGAGGCGGTATTTGAACAGTCAGTCATGAGGTAGAAATGTTCACTGAAATCAGGTGAAGTCATGACTGGAGCACTAGTAAGAGCTTCTTTAATATGATGAAAAGCATCGTCGGCTTCAGGAGTCCAGGTGATAGTCTGGCCCTTTTTCCTATTTTTAAGGAGGTCAGTAAGCGGTGATAATAAAGTAGAATAAGAAGGCACAAATCGACGATAGTACCCACACATGCCCAAGATCCTACGTAATTGTGTAGTAGTTTTAGGAATGGGGAAGTCCTTAATAGCGGTTACTTTATCAGGGTCTGTTCTCAAACCTTGATGATCAACAACATATCCTAGAAATTTCAAATTAGGACGACAAAAATTACATTTCTCTAAATTAACCGTGAGATTAGCCTCTTTAAGGCGTGAAAATAATTTCTCCAATATATCAATATGTGAGGAAAAATCAGGAGTAACAACTATAATGTCATCTAGATAATAAAATACAAATGGTTCAAGTTGTGGACCAATAACCAAGTCCATTAAACGACACATTGTTTGCGGAGCTGAAACTAGACCGAAAGGCATTGTGACAAATTGAAATAACCCTTTACCACTGACAGCGAAAGCAGTATACTTCTTACTCTCTTCGCTTAACGGAATCTGTAAGAAGGCTTTGGATAAATCGATCGAAGAGATATATTTGGCATTCTGAAGTTTGCTCAGAATTATATCTATCCGAGGGATGGGATAAGCATCTCGATTAGTAGTGATACTATTAAGTTTGCGACCATCGAAGCATACTCTGAATGATCCATCCTTCTTCTTTGTCATCCATAAGGGACTACAAAATGACGACGTCGACTTTTCGATAATGTTTAAAGAGAGCATCGAATCAATTTCTTTACTTAAATCTGCTTGCCATGCCTGAGGTATGGGATATTGATATTGCCTGAAAGGAGTTGTAGTGTTCACTTCGATAGTATGAGATATTAAATGTGTACGACCTAATTTATCCTTGGAAGAGATAGATGAAAATTTAGAGATAATATTCTCTAACTGTTTTTGCTCTAAGCTAGACAAACTAGAGAACTCATGAATGGCACTTAAAGTTGCAACATTAAAGGAAGATATAAACAATGAAAAATCTGAGCAATTTAGTGTACTATTAAATGCATTCAAGAAATCCATGCCAAGAATTATAGAATTTTTAACTGAAGGTATAACATAAAATGTAATCAGTTTCCGAATATTGGCAACTACGATTTCTGTGTCAAATTTACCTGTAATTGACTGTATAGCACCATCTGCAGTAGAGACTTGTAAAGAAGAAATAGGCATAACATTAATATCAGTATTTTCTAGTAATTTCAGCGAATACGAACCTATTAAAGAAATGTTCGAGCCACTATCTAATAGAGCTAAACACGATTGTCCTAATATTTCAATTTCAAGATAAGGTCTATTATCGTTATGTTTCCTAACTAATAAAGAATTTAGATCAAAATCCAAAATATCTGATTTATTTTCAAAATTATCTGGTACTAACATAGACATATTATTATCATTTACTAACTTACAACCTGGTATAGAATTTGGAACTGTTTCCTCGCCTTGATTACGCTTATTACTAAAATTCCAGCTTAAGACTGGGGGGAATAACCTACGATCAAGCAAACCGCTCGAGTCAACTGAAGTGTTACTAACAATTACTTTTTCCCTGATTTCGGTTTGCGTGTTGGCCTCCGGTTGGAAGTGGTTCTTCCTTCCTGAGAGGTGTTCGAACTGCTGGCGGGTATTGGACCTGAAGCTTCGTCTACAGCTGCGGTCATATTCCCTGATGGGGCTGCTGTTTGAGGAACGCTCAGGGTACGAGCCTCTGCATGCTCGTTTCCCGAACACTTAAAACAATTTCGTTTCAGTGTGTTATCTTTACCACAACCGTGGCAGAAAATCCGGGTTTGGGGTCTAGAACAATCCCGAAATGCGTGACCAGCTTCCTGACAATTCCAACAAGAAAAAGAAGAAGTAGCCACAGACACATTCGGTGTATGGGGTCTAGATTGCCAAGAACGATTTCTCGAGGAGTGAGAATTAAAACCAGGACCAGAATTAAATCGCGAGGTTGTAGGAGGATTAAAAGACCAAGATAAAGTTTCCTCTAATCGTTTACATTTTTCTGTGAGTTCTTCTATACTGGCTATATCAACCAGTGCCAATTGGGCATGGTAAAAAGGTAGTAAACATTTTAAAATTATTTTTATTTTCGAACTATCCGTTAAAGGAGTGTCTAGTCGACTACACATGCCTAACATAGTGTTGATAAACATGGTCACTGATTCTCCAGGTTTCTGCTTGTGGTTCTTGATCTCGTCTAAGAGATCAGTTTGGAAAGAATAAGGCAGAAAATCGGATTTTAGTTTCTGAGCCAAACCAGTCCAAGTGGTAAAGCTACCACGGTTGTTCATAAACCACGTAAAAGCATGGCCTGTAAATAGTTCGGCAGAAGCCGAAAAAAGATCTTCCTCACTCACACCTCTCGAAACACGAAGACATTCTACCCTATCTAAAAATGAAATTACTTGGTCATAATGACCTTCACCAGAAAACGAAACTCCCCACTTATGTACCTGCACAGGCTTGGGATGTAACAAGGAATTAGAGGCTTGAACCGAAGAAACAGGAGTGGACGTGGCTAGAGGATTTACTCGAGAATCGAGTTCACCTTCTAGACTGAGTATCCTAATGGACATAGAGCGTTTGTAAAGTTGTTGCTCCTCATCTGAGCAACATAATAAGTGGACACGACCAGAGATATGAGCAAGACGTGAAATGTATCTAGAATACATGCTATCATGGACAGTCCCTCTAAAATTATTTATCTTTTGCGTAAGATCCTCTAGTGTCTCATTTATTCCCTGTTGTTGTTCCAGGAAAGGAATAGCTGCAGCTGAAATTTGTCGGAAACTCCTATTTCCTTGCTCTTGTTTAAGAGCACCACGCAATAGACTGCGTTTTCTATCACATTTAGCGGCTTCTTCAACCTCTATTTCCCTGATCCTCAGCTCATAGTCCAATTCCTTAACCAACAAATGTTCTGGCTGAAAGGTACACATGGTGGTAGTGAAAATTTAGTAACAATAAACCCAACCCAACAAAGACAAACCGAACCCAACCCAACAACGACCAATTAACCGACAATCTATTTAACGAGCTGCTAAACCGATGAATGAATAAACCGACAAACCAAATATAACCGATATATATATATATATATATATATATATATATATATATATATATATTTGGGGTAGATATTTAAAATAATTCAAGCAAATATTTAGTGTAAATGTATATAAAAAAAATCTTTGTAAATTATATATAGGTACAGAATGCAACAACTTAGCAAAACTATAGTATATTGCAGCTGCACCTAGATCAAAATCAGTAATGTACCTAGATATCAAAAAAATAAATCATTCAAAATTTTCCAAACTAAATCAGGTATCACCAAACCGATCAGACCGAAATGTCAACCAATATACCTGTTCAACTATTATCCTACTCAAGATTTACGATTATTATTTTAAATAAATTAAAATAGTACCAATACAGCAATATAAGTGCACTAGTTTATTACTTTTTTCCAAGTAACGTACAAAAGAACAAACATATATCTCTATATAACTCTAAATTATACAACAATGAACCAGATAGATACTTACTAGAAAAGTTTTCAACAAAAGCAACCAAAATAAAAGAAGATAATATATTATACTGTCTTATTGAGAAGTCGGGCCCCACGTTGGGCGCCAATTGTAACGAATTATGTGTTAATTATAACAATTCTGTAGGTGATGTGGAAGAATATATATAAGCTTTGAAGGAGTAGCTTAATTGCTTGTTAAGTGTTATTGAGCTGGCTAGCTGGATATGTAAGAGACCTTTTGTGTGCCTCAGGAAAGGATCAGGCCGAATTTGCACACCCGAAATAAGACGATAACTAGTAAAGTACTGAAGTGTTCAAGCAAATAAATTAAAAATAAAAAAGAGTGAAAAGAAGAGAAATATTGACCAAGAAGATATTTAGAAGTACGGAAGAGGGCGCCTGGTGAATTTTACTTCACCGAGTGACTTATACTGCTGCTTGCATCTACTTATTACTGTTATAGTACTATTACTTTGACCTAGATCTGCGAATTTATAGGAAATAAAACATATATTTAGGTACAACTAACAAATTTAATGAAACAAACCTATAACCCCTATATACAATTTTTATACACTAGCTAAACCGGACGTACTAAGCTATGACACTCCTGTTGATAACACAGGTTTTTACAATATGTGAAAAATATGAAAAGAATGGTTTATATATGAAAGTTAATTAATGTAAAAATGTATGTACAAATTTGTTGTTAATGAAGAAGCCAATATTGGCTGACAATATCGTATCTGTTCGGAGGTGATAAACGTAAGTATAATACCTGACAATGAAATCAAAGTTTCGATAAGGATTCAAACTGAGATAATGTGCACACTATCTTTACAGATAGTTTATAATCCCCCCTACTATTTTAAAATAAATGAGCTAACCTTGAAATATAAAATTTTTGAAAAATTATTGTTTAGTTTAATTATGTTTAAGAAAATGAAGGTATACTATTATTAGGATTATTAAGTTATTGATACAAAAAAAAATAGGTAAAAGTGCAAATATTATTAAAACAAATTACAATCAAATTGACTTATAAAAACCTGTCCGGTCTACCAAGTGACCATGGGTTCTCCAACTCTTTCCAGGGAATGATCAGAGGCCCAAGGAAGGTAGCTTGCGGTGTTCCTCAACCTAGGAGGGAGGTGTATCCTTGTTACCAACTGGAGATACCTCTCAGTACCGGCGAATTCCAAAAATAAATTCCATAAAAACCAAGATTCCAATAAAATCAAAACTTCCAAATATGTCCCAAAATTTCCCACTCTTTCCCAAAAATTATTCTTATTTCTGTTTGACTAAATCTTCTATTCTCCAGCGACTAAAAGAAAACAAAAATCTTTCAGTCATATTACTTCTTTTGAGTAACATGAAACACGGTATGTAGGAAGGTATTTATAAAAAGTTTGTAGAAAAAACTTGAAACAAAAAGTTGAATCACTGATGTGTGTAATTGAAGTATGATTGACCTTGATTCTTTTTCCATGTGAAGACATTTGAAAAACTAAACTATGGTTAAGGATTACTTGTTGCAAAATATGATTGTAAAGTTGGATGTTACAAGAAGGATTTCTTTACAGACGTAAACTAAAAGTAAAGGAAAATGTCGTTAAGTCAGAAATTACTTTGAACTGGACATATAATTTTAAAGAATCTTTCTCAGTAGAATACATAAATTTGGTAGTTATAGGGACTACTTAAGACCTGATGGTTACAGAATAACAATTTTCCTAATGTAAGTATGGTATTGAAAATGAGAAAATGGTTATTTTTTTTTCCTTGGCAAGAACAAAAAATGGCGCTTACCCAATGTCCAGAATCCTCCGATATTGGAACTAAAACAGCACTCTCACCATAATTTATACCATAAAATAAACTTCTTTCCAACTTAAATGCATTCCTTTTCAACTAAATAATTATTTTCTAAATAAAATAAAATGGCTAGACACCGGTCGCTGGAAAATCACATCATTTGCAGACGGCTACCGAAGATCAAGTAACCATCAACTTTCACTTTCTTTCCGTCCTGTCAACAGGCGGAAATTGTCATTTACCCATGAGCCAACGAATAAATGTAAAATTCACTAACCATACTACCAACCAAAATAATTATAATGGGCTCAAGTTTAGATTACACTCTATGCGAGTGAACGTATACCGGGTTGCATACTTAATAGTTACAGAAATGAATCTTATAGTAACGATCGGGATACTGATCGTTACAACTTTTCAATCAGGCTCTGGAAGATATTTTTAAAAGATTAGAATGGAACGAAAAAGGTATAAAAATTTGTGGACAACGCTTGAACCACCTAAGGTACGCTGATGACATCGAATTGATAACCGATAAAAAAGAAGAATTGTTTGAAATTAGTGATGAGCAAAACAAGAACAAGACCAAGACCAGGCTAGTCTTGGTCTTGGTCTTGTTCTTGCAAGCTTGGTCTTGGTCTTGGTCTTGCAGCTAAAAGGCAGTCTTGGTCTTGGTCTTGGTCTTGCACTAGCCGGTCTTGTTCTTGGTCTTGCTGCAAGAGTCTTGCTGGTCTTGCTTTTTTGGTAGTTATAATTTGAACCAAACAATTTCGAATAAAATGTACATTGAAATAAATAAAGATGTGAAGAATGAAACTATATTTTTTGCTTTAAAATTTTAACAGAATTTAGAATGTAGTTTCAAACGGATACCAATTTTAACATTATAAATTCACCTAATGACCTAATTATTTCTCTCTATATAAAGAGATTAGAGTATATTTTTATAATGGTAATGTTTATCAGTAGTAAAAACCTGCATTTACAACCCTTGTTGCAATTGCCGGCCTTCGGTTGTGTCACGTTGTGTTTTACATGCTGTCGATACCTGCCGCCTGCCTTCAGACCACGTCTTGAGTCTGGATTACTGTTTATTGCCCCTGTATTTTAATAAAATGTTAAAGAAAAAGAGCATCTTAAAGGTGCCACAAATGGTCGGGGACCTTCAATTCACGGATTTTACGAAAAGGGATAAACGGTTTATAGTTGTTAACAGATAATGATCTGCTCCTTTCACTCGAACACTTTAGTATTTATCCTACGAGGGTCAAATTTAAGAACATAAATTAAATTTTTTTAAGAGAACACAAAAATCAAATATTTTTTACTCTATTTAATCATTATTTAATATAATTAACTTTTTTTATAAACTAACTAAAACATACTTTTTAGTAAATACTTACATACTTACCATACCTATTTATAGGCCTAATACTATAAGATAATAACTAAACCTAATGGGGAGTTATAAACGCTTAATTCTGTAATTTGTTATCTTGCAGTTCTTTAATTTTATTAAAACTACATTGCTCTCGTAACACGAGTTATTCGCACTTTTTATTTTCACATATTTTTGGATTGAATACCCATTATGACATTTAAAAAGTTGAAAATATTCTGATGTGGCTAGTAAAAACTAGAATTTAAAACACACTGAAACGATGCGCATGCATTTCAAGTGCGGCACATACTATTTGTAGTATTGGCCCTTTCTGGGGAAAACCTAGATTCTTCCAAATAGTTTTCAACTATGAAATCAGTAAAATTCTTTACGCGTTTGTCATCCGGGATTTTCACAAATAATTCAACTACCAACTTTCGTTGATTGTAAAAAATTAATCCAAAAAATAATTTTAAAAATTTCCCAGTATCGGAATTTTTGTCATTATATTCAGAAACTGAACCTAAGCTTTGGATTTTGCGATACCAAGCTTGACACATTACAATCGACAACCAGTTATTTTTTATTCAGGCCACAATGCTTTCACAGCATTGTGAATCCCTTTTCAAATTTTTTGTATTAATTTTAAATTTAACGACCTACATTTTTCCTCGATTATGCGAAAAGAATTGAAATAAGTGACAGTATTTTTATTAGACAAAAAAGCGAAAACTACTGGTACATAAAAACCGTTTTTAATTGCATTTTTATTAAATGGATCACCCTATCTATAATTACATTTTTTTTTCTTACAAATAATTTCAATTGTCCTTGAACTGTCGCCGTTTGAAAACTTGCCTTCTGGACACTTTGAAGGTTGAGAAAATGCAAACCGTTTGACTTAATCAAAACGACTTAAAAATATAACCAAAATATTATGTATTTTAAAAATTCGATATTGTTTAAGGTTTCTTACAATGTCAGTATATACTTATTATTGAACTAAAAAAATTAAGTTAAATAATAAAAACCAATTTTTCTCAAAAAACTGCAAGAGTCTTGCAGGTTGGTCTTGGTCTTGCGTGGTCTTGCAAGGTTCGGTCTTGGTTGTGGTCTTGTTCTTGCAAGCTTGGTCTTGGTCTTGGTCTTGCAACCAAAAGGCGGTCTTGGTCTTGGTCTTGGTCTTGCTGCAAGACCAAGACCAAGACCGCAAGACCAAGACCAGTCTCGCTCATCACTATTTGAAATGATGAAAGAACTGGACACAGAAGCCGGAAAGATAGGCCTTAGGTAATATGAATTACAGCAAGACCAAAATCATAACAAATACAGACGAGGACATCACATTGAGGATCGGACAAGATAAAGTAGAACAAGTTCACGATTATATATAGGTCTGGATCCCGCGTATGAAAAAAAAGTTGATTAATAGCAAGCTGAAAATTTGTTAATAGCTTAAGGGTGTCTAGTCGAATAAACTTTGATATATGGGAACACTGAAACAAGGGTAGTTTTAATTGTGGAACAGGTTAAAAATTTGGAACGGTCACAGCACGAAAACGGCACATTTATTTTGTCCGACAGAACAGGCTTAAACTCTCTGAACAGAGATTAAACTCTCATGAAAAAATCAGACTGCTATTTATTACCTGTCATAATTCCTGTCATTTGACATATTCTACATGTTCCACTCATTAAAACCCCCATTTGGTGATAAATAGCAGTCTGATTTTTGCATGAGAGTTTAATCTCTGTTCGAAGAGTTTAAGTCTGTTCTGTCGGACAAAATAAATGTGCCGTTTTCGTGCTGTGACCGTTCCAAATTTTTAAAACGTTCCACAATTAAAACTACCCCTGTTCCAGTGTTCACACATATCAAAGTTTATTCGACTAGACACCCTTAAGCTATTAACAAATTTTCAGCTTGCTATTAATCAACTTTTTTTCATACGCGGGATCCAGACCTAATATATCTGGGTCAAACTATAAAACTTAACAAGGAAAATCAAACAGCAGAGATCAAAAGACGAGTTAGACTGGCATGGGCGGCATTTGGCAAACTAAGCTACATCCTTAAAAACAAAAGATATTCACAACATCTTAAGACCAAGGTATACAATCAGTACGTACTCCCTGTTCTCACTTACGGTTCCCAAACGTGGACGTTTACAAAAGCAAACATGGACAAGATCATAAAAACGCAAAGAGAAATGGAAAGGCAAATGTTGCACATAAGACTAATGGATAAAAAGAGAAACGAGTGCATAAAAGAGAAAGCCAAAGTTAGGGATGTTAGACAAGAAGTTGCAAAATTGAAATGAAGATTTGCCGGACACAATATAAGGCAAAAAGAAGACCGATGAAACAAAATTCTCATAAATTGGAGACTGTGGGAATATAAACGAAGCAGAGGAAGGCCATAAATGAGATGGGCAGATAATGTCAAGAAGCACGTGTGCTCTAGGTGGATAACTGTAGCGACAGACAGAGAAGAATGGAATAGGATTATAGATGCCGATGTCCAAAGATGGACCGAAGAAGGCTAATTAGATAGATATATAAGTTAAAATGTTGACTTGGGAGCTGGGATCCTCATTGACATGAAGTGATTTCTTCCAGTAAAGGAATCCTAGGTTGTCTTCATGTCAGTTGGCCATAGTCTCTTTAACCTTCGGGCAATTGGTGGTTGTACTAGCGGCTGTAAGAATGCGTTGGGGTGTGTTTCCATTTTCTCGTGGTGTTTGTTGTGCCTATCTTTATTGACATCTGTGATGAATGGGACCTTCAGATCTGCATGTAATGTTAAATTCGACATAAACCAAGGAGCATTTGTGATCATGCGTAGTATTTTTTACTGGCTCCTTTGGATAATAGCAATATTAGATTTGCTTGAACATTCATAAACTTCAATACTTTACATCCATATTGGTTTGATTATGGTGTTGTATATCAATAGTTTATTTTCCAAGCTGCCAAGCTTAGTTTTGATTTTCTACCTATTAACCAGTAGAGTTCTTTGACTTTCATGTTGATTTGTTTTCTCTTCTTTGTTATGTGCACTTTTCTAAGTAAGTCAGTTTAGAGTCTAAATGTATGCCGAGCTATTTGGAAGAGTTGCTTTTAGCAATAATTTTGTTAATTTATGTATAATGATGGACACTAATCTTTTCTTGTAGTAAAGTTGCGTGGATGGATTTAGCCTAATTTATTTTAATTTTCCATTTTTTGAACCAATTTTCTAGCTTTGCTAAGCCATTTTGTAGGATGATGGAAGCTTCTACTGGATCTTGGTGAATTGCTAAGATGACGGTGTCGCAAAGGTTCCTATGACAGTGTTTTGGAGACGTAGGATGTGAATGTCTGATGTGAATAATACATAAAAGATGAAACCCAGTACACTGCCTTGCGGGACTCCGGCCTTGATTGGAAATTTTTGCGAATATTTATCATTCACTTTTACAATAAACTGTCTGTCATGAAAATATGATTCGAGTAGTCGATAGAAGGATAGTGAAAAGATTCGATATTTTATATAATAGTCCATCATGCCAAACCTTGTCAAAGGCTAATATCCAAGAATACTGAGGGACAGTATTGCTTTTGTTCTATAGTTAGATTTATTGAATGTGTTATTCTGTGATTTATTGAATTGTTGAGTGGCCTTGTCGAGAACCAAATTGGTGTGACGGAATCCAGTTCTCAGGGAGTATTTCCTTATTTATTCTTTGAAGTATGAGATAACTTTATTTTTGAAAATACATATATGTATAATGTGTATTACCGAACTATTAACAATAATAAAAACGCTTAAATTACAATTATTAATAGAATCGAATAAATCGAGAACTGGTCAATGAATGCTGGATGATAAACAGGTATATAGGCGAAGAAATAAAGCACTAAAATCGGCCTTTCCGAAAAAAAAACGACAAGATGAATCTTAATAATTCTTCTTGCATTCGATTCGTGAATGTACCAGGAAACTTTGTGACCCTGAGCCATGATATAATATTGAAAAACTGCATACAAAAAATGCATTCTTAAAGTGCATCTCAAACAGACAATAAAAAAAAATTCAGAACTCGTCAATTATCGGTGGAAATGAGTTCAATTTTGTTACTTGGTGGTTTTTGGAGTCGCTGAAAACGAATATGACGTCGAAACAGAGCCCATTTTACATCAAATCGGGCCCAAGACACTACACAATTTTCAGGCCCCTGAAAATGACAGAATTTTGAAAATTTATTTTGTTATTGCAATAAAAAAATTTTTGTGGTCTTTCCGGGCCACATTGAAATGCGGGCCCAAGGCAGGTGCCTCACTGGCCTAGTGGTAAAATAAGCCCTGCGTCGAAAGTGATCTTCGGAGTACCTGGTGCCCAGGGTAGCTACTGTTTACCTCGTCTTGTGGAGTTTTCGGCAAATTCATTAAAATATTAGTCAAAAATCATTACTCGCGGTTTTTGGGGTCGCTAACGACAAATATGACATCTCAAGTGATTTTCGGAGTACCTGGTGCCCAGGGTACCTACTGTTTACCTCGTCTTGTGGAGTTTTCGGCAAATTCATTAAAATATTAGTCAAAAATCATTATTCGGGGGGTTTTTGGGGTCGCTAACGCCGAATATGACATAGGAAGTGATTTACGGAGTACCTTGTACCCAGGCTACCTGCTCTTTACCTCGTTCTCTGGAGTTTTCGGCAAATTCATTAAAAAATTAGTCAAAATTTATTACTCGGGGGGTTTTTGGTGTCTCTGACCTCTGAGGACGATTATAATAGGGAGCGTTCAAGTATTACGTAACGCGATTTTTGAAGATTTTTAACTCCCCTTCCCCCTACGTAACGCACTCTTTTGGGAGTTTAACTATTGCGTAACGCAATTAGCGTTACGTCCCCCCCCCCAACCTGCGTTACGTAATACTTGAACGGTCCCATATTGGAAATGGTCTCCGGAGTATCTGGTGTCCAGGGTACCTACTGTTTACCTCATCTTCTGGGGTTTTCGGCAAATGCATTAAAACATTAGTCAAAAATCGTTAGTCACCAGATAAACAGTAGGTACCCTGGGCACCAGGTACTCCGGAGATCACCTCCGATGTCATATTCGTCGTCAGAGACCCCAAAAACCCCAGAGTAATGAATCTTGACTAATTTTTTAATGAAGTTGCCAAAAACTCCAGAAAACGAGGTAAACAATAGGTATCCTGAGTAACAGGTACTCCGTAGATCACTTCTGATGTCATATTCGTCGTCAGTGACCCAAAAACCCCCAAGTAATGATCTTTGGATAATTTTTTAATGTTTTTGACGAAAACTCCAGAAGAAGTACCCCAGAAGTACGGAGTACCCTGGGCACCAGGTACTCCGGAAATCACTTCCGATGTCATATTCGTCGTCAGCGACCCCAAAAACCCCCGAGTAATGAGTTTTGGCTAATTTTTTTAATGAATTGGTCGAAAACTCCACAAGACGAGGTAAACAGTAGGTACCCTGGGCACCAGGTACTCCTGAGATCACTTTCAACATCATATTCGTTTTCAGCGACCCCCAAAACCCTCTAGTAACAAAATTGAACTCATTTCGGCCGATAATTGACGAGTTCTGAATTTTTTTTATTGTCTGTTTGAGATGCACTTTAAGAATGCATTTTTGTATGCAGTTTTTCAATATTATATCATAGCTCGGGGCCACAAAGTTTCCTTGCGCATTCGCGAATCGAATGCAAAAAGAATTTTATTAAGATCCGTCTTGTCGTTTTTTTTTTCGGAGGTTCAGTGCTTTATTGCTTCGACTAATAGGCTTATTTATGATTTCTGTTCCTGTGTTCGGAAGGACTATGGTCGCTGGTTTCCAATGGAATTGTTTGTTTGTATGTATTTATATAGTTCGGTGCATGGCATACCGCATGTTAGAGTATACATTGTAATTTACTCTAATAGTTACTTATGATATAAGTGTTAAAAGTACAATTTTAAGGTACGCATGTGAAGGTTGTCACATGCGTGTCTTAAAAATGTACTTTTAACACGTATATCACAGGGGCGACCCGTCGGGGTAGGCAAGGTAGGCGCCGCCTACGCTCTTCAAATGTAGTACAATAATATAAATTATTAATATAAATTACTTATTTCAAAATTGTAATTTATAAATTTTGACACAAGACCTACAATAAAATAGCAAAAATTATCCAAATTATTTTTAAAAATATCCAAAAAATTTTCTCCATAGTTATAATTATTGTACGCTCCTTGTAGTATCAGTAGTACTGTATAAGATTCTACATTCTTCCTTGGTCAGGCACTTGAAAACGTAGCCTGAAATAGAACGACGCCAACACCGAATTGACGTGCGACCTCTCTCTGTTTACGCGAGCAGGCCTGCTGCAGGTATGCTGGTATCGACCGTATTCTACGATTTTGAAAGGGCGGATAGGCACAGAGTCTTATAGCCGGACCTACAAAATTTTATCAGTTGCTTCTCTTGTGTCTTGTGAAACTGTTTTAAATAATTGTTTTTTGATTTTGGCTGTTATTAGTAGGTTAAGTATTGAATAAAACTAGGTATGACAATTTAAATTTGTTTATGAAAACTGAATAATAAATAGGTAAATTTGAGATCGGTCTATTGAAGGGCATTTTAATTTTATATTAATTTAGTAATAATTTACTAACGACAAATAAATCTGTTAATAGTTATTTGTCAGTCGTCAAAGTTAAACTGACGAATTGTGTTATTAGATTATATAGATAATTAAAAATTTAAAGCGAGGTTAATTGTTAACTTATCAATTTATTCGAAGAGTAAATTATTATTTGATACATAAATAACATAAGTAATATTTGACGTTGTTGAAACGTACGTGTGTTAGTTTTATTGGTGGAAAAACTTTAGTCATCGAATATGAATATTTTAAACGATGTAATATGCAGTTTGATCGAGACGCCTTTTTCAAGGCGCCAAAATCAAGAAAAATCAGAAATTATTTCAATGGGCCGGCCTTTACCAAATTTAACAATTTTATCCACAGATAAGACAAAAGACAATCGACCATCTTCGAGATCGTTTAAAACAATATGGTATGAAAATCATAAATGGCTAAGCGGAAGGTATTTTAAAAATTCACTTTTCTGTTGGCCTTGTCTGTTGCTCTCAAATTTGAAGCAAAATGTTTGGGTGAGTCAGGGATATTCAGATTTGAAAAATTTATCAGCTAGTGTAAAAAAACATGAATCTTCGAAAGAACATTTAAACAATTGCTTAGGTTTAAAACGGTTAGAAAAAATAAACAAACTATTGACAGTGCTTTAGCTGGACAAATTTCTTTATTTAATAAGATATATAATGAAGAAGTTGAAAAAGATTGAAAAAGTTGAAGAAATTGATGTTACAATTCTGTTAGTAAAACAAGAACTTGCATTTCGCGGTCGTGATGAGAGCCATAATTCTTCAAATAATTTTAAAGAAATTTTTAATTTAGTAGTTAAACGCGATCAGGAAATCCAAGATCATGTTAAAAAATAGAAGGGGTGTTCACGGGTTTGTCAAAAATAATACAAAATCATTTAATAGATTGCCTTGCCGATTACGTAAAAAATGAAATTTCAACAGAAATTAATGAAAGTCAATTTTTTTCTATACTAGCGGACGATACTACTGATATAACCGAAAAATCACAGTGTACTTTAACAATCCCTTTTGTTAACAAAGTTGGTCAGGTAACAGAAAGATTTTTAGGGTTTTTTGATGTTAGCGAGAATAGATCTGCAGACGCTCTATATAGTTTAATTTCAAACGTGCTTGAGCCATATGATTACAAAAATAAATTAATTGCTCAATTTTACGATGGTGCAAGTGTAATGTCTGGCTCTTTAAACGGATTACAATAAAAAATTAAAGTAGATGCTCCAAAAGCAATTTTTACACATTGTTGGGCTCATAGATTACATTTAGTATTGCAAGACGGCTCAAAATGTATTACAAATTGTAGGATATTTTTTGTCGCCTACCCGAAGTATATGTGTAGCCTACCCGCATACTGAGGTCACGAGCCCAGTGATTTTTTCTACAAACGGGTTAAAAATGCAATAATACAATTTAAATTAAACTTTAAAAACCTTTTTTAAATTGCGCAAAATTGTACTATTAATATTAATGTTAACAAATGAAATATAAATATTTTGACGTTTGCATTCAAAATTTGACATTTCACTTTTAACTGCAGTGCCTTAAAAATTTTAAAGCACCCAGTGCTTTAAAGTGACATTTTTAAGGCTTCTATGGAGTGCTAAAAATTGCATTTTTAACACGTTTGTAGAACAAATTATTTTCTAAATCGTCATTTGTTTTGTATTTATTTACCGCAGAATCATTATTTAATTGATCAGGACGTTCTGTATTATATCGCTCCCAATAGTAAAAGGCGAACAAATCCAATAAATGGCGCAACAAGGAGAGATTTGCGACACTATTACGGGATGTTCGTCGCTTGTTCCTTTTCTAGTCGATCATTACAATGCCCAACTCATATTACAGGATTATAAAACGGGGGTTGATGCTCCGTTTACGGTGATGCTGCTGTGAGTCTTGGGTAAGCATCTGGATTTGATACAGAGACGGATTCATACGATGCACCAATATGCATCATACTAGTTATGCAGTGATGAGCGCGCTAATAACCGGCAGAATAATGCAAAAGATGGAACCGAAAAAGAACCGGACGTATCGGACGAGTTTGGCAACTGACACTGTGATAGTGAGAGTTTTAGTTGTCTATGTCTGTCATGTGTCATGTTATTGTCAAGAAACTATTCAAAATAATTGTTCTTCTATACAAAAAAATACAATAATTAATATGGTAGGGGAGCAAAGTATGCTAAATTTGCAGTCACTCGAGCGTTATGGGGACCTATTGGGTTGTGTTTATTAGGTCCTAAAACCAAAAAATAGTCAAGTTAAATTTTCCATTTTAGTGGGACTTTCCATTTTTTAGTTTAATTTTCCATTTCCAACAATCTGCGCTTTCCATTTTTTCTGATTATAGCGGCACCTATCCATAATTTTTTAATTTGAAACTTATTGACTCACCCATTTCCTTACGCCCCGCTTAAATCGTCAGATTTGTGAAACATACATTGTTCTGCATATACTTAACTTGCCTTATCTTAATATGACGATTGCTAGTTTTTCTAAGGACATATTTTTTCACACCTTCCTTAACGAACTCCCCTGTATTAAGAGTCCATATATGGTAGGGGTACGTTTACAGGTTACAAAGTTTCTCCCCATATGATTTTCTGACGCGCTTGAGTAACTACAAAAATCCCCGCTTGGGCTCCCTACGATCTACGTATGCTAAAAGACCATGACACGAAACTGAGGGTCCAAGCCACGTTAAACGAGCAAGTGATTGCAATTAGAGACGAATGATCAAATGAACGAAGAACAAATGATCAAACAGATGACCGAAATAGTTCAAAATGTAAAGGATGAACACTTAAAGGCAGATAAAATAACCACGAAGAAATCATAGATGACAGATGAGAGCCCGAAACTAATGGACGACAGAAGAAATATCAAAAATGACCCCGACAAATATAAAACAATCAAATCAATATATCAATAAGAAGGAAAATTAGAGAAGCGAAAAAAAAGAAGCAGTGGAGAGAGGATAAGAAATTGAGACTCTACAGTCAAAGTACGATAGTCACAATGTACATAGAAAAGTTAAAGAACTCATAGGTGGACTAAGACGGAGACAGAAAGGAAATTTAACTGATTCTGACATCACTTTAGACAAACAGTAAAATAAGAACGTGGAAAGTATAATCTAGAAAAATTATTTGAAGACCAAAGAGATAACACTTTTGAGTTAGAAAAAGAGGTAAATAATGGACCAAGAATATTACATATTCTGCAATAACACAGCTAAAGGATGGCAAAGCAGCAGGTCCCGATAATATACAAGCAGAACTATTCAAACTGATGGACAATGAATCAATAGCAATAATCACAAAGCTATTCAACAACGCATACAACTCTGGAGAAATACCAACAGAATGGCTGAAGTCTGAGTTTATTGCACTAGCCAAAAAATGCGAAGAATACCGTACGAAAAGTCTGATGAGTCATCTTCTAAAATATTTCCTAAAGGTAATCCATACGAGAATTTACAAGCTATGTGAAAGACAAATTTTGCCCAACCAGTTCGAGTTCATAAATGCTATTGGTACAAAAGAGGCTTTGTTTTCAATACAAGTCTTATTCCAGAGATGCAGAGACATCATGCAATGTATGCTCATGTCTGGTTGATTACGAGAAAGCGTTTGATCGAGTACAGCACGTCAAAATGATGCAAATACTAAAAGAACCCGGAATTAACAGCCAAGATCTGAAAATAATTAGAAGCCTTTACTGTAATCAGACTTCAAACCTCAGAGTTGACGGTGAATACACCGAATATGTGAAAATCATGCGTGGAGTGAGGCAAGGCTGCATTTTGTCCCCTCTAATTTTCAATCTTTACTCTGAAAGAATATTCATCACGAAAATGGAAAAGGTATTCGATTAAACGGGTACCGGCTAAATAACATCAGATATGCAGATGACACCATAGTATTTCCGGATAACCTAGAAGACCTGCAAGTCCTCATGAACAAAATCACGTATTACAGTCAACAATATGGACTCAATATAAACGTAAGACAAAGCTTATGATCATTAGCAGGAAGAAGATAACAGAATGTCAACTCTACATCAATTAAACCCCTGTAGAAAGAGTGAAGCACTACAACTACCTCGGGACCATAATAAATGAAGGATGGACCAACAACCAAGAGATAAGAGCGCGCATCGGAAATGCTAGATCAACCTTCAACCGTATGGGGGCCTTTTTCAAGAGCCACAACCTTTGTCTTGGTATAAAAGTAAGAATGCTGGGATATTACGTCTTCTCTGTCCTTTTTCATGGTGTTGTATCCTGGACTTTGAACGAAGATATGTGCCGAAAATTGGAAGCATGAGATGTGGCTATATCATCGGAGAATTCTTAAAATCTCATGGACTGATCGGGTCACAAATGAGGAAGTCCTTAGAAGAATGGGGAAGAATCGAGATGTACTAACCACCATCAAATCTCGAAAGTTGGAAATACATACATTTTTTTATGGGCCGGCGTAGCGCAGGTGGTAGTGTGCTTGCCTCGCATGCCGGTGGTCCGGAGTTCAAATCCTACCGCCGGCAAGAACAACTAGACATTTTTAAAATGTCTATAGGCCCCAGGTCGACTCAGCCTGAATAAAATGAGTACCTTGGGTAAAACCAGGGGTAATAATAGGCGGTTGAAGCGTAGCACTGGCCCTGTTACCTTCTTTGTATACCGTAGGCCCTAGATATAGCAGACTACCCTGCTATACTCCCAAAGCCGCGTGCGGTATAAAACGGGAGACTATTATTATTACATACATTTTTTTTCTTAATTATTTTTGATTTTTTAGAAAATTGCCGTTACAAATATGTAACGCTAGGAAGATATAGGAGCAAACATATTTAAAATATTTCCGATTATAAATTTCAAAATAACAAACAAATACAAAACTAGATAAATGAAAAATCCTAATCAAGTTATTGTAGATGAAAATCTATGTTGCACTTGATGCACACTCCCACACTGCACTTGCTACCCATGGTACACACATATGAACTACAGCATTCATCTGCAAAACGTCTCCTTTTCGTATCAGGAATATAGGTCAGGAGATGATCAATCTTATCATATCTTATATCTACGACTACTTTGGACGAAGATCGCCTGCTTGCATCTTTTGGTTTGGTACCATATTTCGTAAGATACGATGTTACTAGATACCTTCGAAATTCTAGTTGTGGCATAGGATTATAGGATCTATTATGTCCAGTTATGTCCAGCATCAATGTAAATAGACCATTATGTCCATAGTTATGTCCAGTCCAGCATCAATGTAAATAGACACCACCATCATTTTTAGAGCAAATTCCTACTTGGTATCTAGCTACAATCTGGTCCATAAGATCAACTTCAACTTTCCTTTCACTAGTTTTTTAGCTTTTGCTGATGATCTGGAAGGCTGAGCCTCGTCAATATCATCATATATTTCGAAATCTCTTTCACTATTTCGTAAAACAAGTTCAACAGGTGCTTTTAGAATTCTCTCAGATATCCTGTTAAAATCATTATATTCCTCATCACCAAACTCCTCGTCTGTAAGCACATTCAATTCTGGGGTTTTAGTACCTATATATATAGCATCAACGTCTAAAGTTTCAACGGCATCAATCATCTCCAGCGCTTCTTGAAGAGAAAACCCTTTTCTGGAACAAACAATTACAATTCCAAAAGTTCCGATTTTTGCTCCCATAAGTTCCTAGCGTTACATGTAACACCAACAATTAAAGGCATTTTTTACAAAACCAGGATAAAATTTCTAAAAATTTATATTATCAATAAGAAAAGACATTAATTTATTCTCAATTGGAAACACTTTAAACAAAATATAATAACAAAAGAATAGTAAAAATATACTTACTCAAACTTGAGATCCATTTTTACCATAAATAATATAAATATTAAACACCGCCACATAAAACACTCAACTAAATAAACAGGTTAGATCAAATCCTCGAACCAACTGATGAAAACTAGTACACAAGTGTCCATTGAAAGTCCTCCATCATCATCTAGTTAAAATTAGAATCACTTCCCGAATTTAAGGCTTAAGATTTTAGCGGTTTCTGCGTTACATATATGTAACGCTAGGAGCTTAAGGGTTTATAAAATTTGTTCCAACCTGTACGGAATTACGTTTTGATTTACGTGTATTGTAATTTTATTTGATTAGAGATTAGACCATAGTCGCTAGTAACCTATGATTGATGCGACATTCTCCTTTAAATAAAAAAAACGTTTCTAGACATGTCTCGTGAACCAAATTATATTACTGAGATATCACTTACTTTTATAGTAAAAATGAAAATAAAATTCCCCATTATAATAAGAGCAAAAGTCTAAAATTCCAACCGTTTGTGAGGTCTCGTTCAGTTTGCCGGTACATTTGACACCGTATCACTTTTCATGTCTCGCTATTTTTGTAATTGGTTTTCGACATAGTCGGAAAGGTTACCCCTTTTTTTAAATTAAAACCAAAGATTTAATAGCGTCACAAGAAATCTATATAGGACAGACATTTACTACCTTTCAGAACCATTTAGGTTAGGGGAATCGTTTGCTTGGTGGAAAATCGTGTTTAATAATACAGGGTGTCCCGAAAAGATTGGTCATAAAATATGGTTCATATTATTATTGGTCATATTTTTTTTAGAAAAATATCAAATACCCTCATGCGCTCACCCGAGTTAACTCGGTCGTAACTTTTTACATACAAAATACTACAAGTAAGAGAAGAAAATCGCAATTATTCAAGTATAATAATGTTAAATATTGCTAACAGTGTGATACACTCTAAAACAAGGGGTTACACACAGAGGTACGTCACAGTCAGGGCAGAAGGTGACGTCAGCAAAATATAATTCTACTCATCGTGATCCCACCCCAGTCGGGAGTCGATCGTAGAAAGTTTAACATTAGAAACGAAAAAACAAGGGGACACGGGCGCCCATATAAAAATTTTTAGGGTGGGCCAGACGTGAAGATGTTGCAGATTACATTTCGTATACTTTGGATAACCATATATAGTTTAAAGCACCCGAAAAGCTAGGGGGGCCATGGACCCCTTCCCATAGGTATGGCCGCCTATGCAAGTGGGGATACCGTTATTTAGCGCTAGAGGGGTTAAAACACGTAGGCGCCTTATATATCGTACAAATATTTTAAACACGAGTTAACTCGTTTAAGCGAAAATAAAAACGTAGTTTAAAACCGAGTTAATTTGGGTAAGCACGTTAAGCGGTTAAAACAAAATTATAGTGAGATTTGTCCACCCCATAAAAATGTTATGGGGGCTTTGATCCCTTAAATCCCCCCCAGACTTTTGTGTACGTTCCAATTAATTCATTATTGTAGTACCATTAGTTAAACAGAACGTTAACTTTTTTGCCTCTTAGTATTTTTTCGATAAGCGAGTTTTTATCGAGATGCGGCTTCTTTTTTAATATAAGTATTTACATAAAACTTTTATGGGAGTTTTGTTCCTTTAAACCCCCCGAATGTTTGTGTACGTTCCAATTAAACTATTATTGTGGTACCATTAGTTAAACACAGTGTTTTTAAGACTTTTTTGCCTCTTAGTCTTTTTTTGATAAGTCACCTTTTATCGAGATGTGGCTTCTTTTTCAAAATATACCTAAAAATGTAAATTATAAATACATTTTCAGATTATTAACAGGTCTTTATAATCGTACTTAACCATATACAAATATGTGATGGATTCGATAAATATTCAAAATATCTCGATAAACACTGGCTAATCGAAAAAGTCCTAAGAGACAAAAATGTTTTAAAAACAGTGTGTTTAACTAATGGTGCCACAATAGTAATTAAATTAGAACGTACAAAAAAGTTTGGGGTGGTTTAAGGGAGCAAAACCCCCATAAAATTTTTATGGGGTACACAAATTTTACTTTAATTCTTATTTAAGATGCTGCTGCCATAAGAATGCCACATGTCCATTTTCAATGAAAAATCTCTAAAAGTTTTCGATATATGAAATAAAATTGATTTTCATTTTGTAAGTTCAAAGGGCTGTAACTTTTTTTGTGTGCACTATTGTATATAGGTAAATGAGGTTCAATCAACCTATTTTTGACTCCAGAATCTGTGGTATTATTTATGACTAATCTTTTCAGGACACCCTGTATAACGAGCTAAATTTTAGAGAACAAAAACGAAAATCCAGAGTGAATTTTAAAACTTTTAATTCATTGAGTAATATTTTAGAGTTCCATAATTATAGTATATATTAAAATACAACAAACGAATAATTAGACAGAATAAAATCTTTAAAAAAACGGATACAATATTATCTAATGTTAACAAAATAAATGTGAAAGTTTACCACTGAGTGAGATCCCCTTTATAGGTCTGGATCCCGCGTATGAAAAAAAAGTTGATTAATAGCAAGCTGAAAATTTGTTAATAGCTTAAGGGTGTCTAGTCGGATAAACTTTGATATATGGGAACACTGGAACAGGGGCAATTTTAATTGTGGAACAGGTTAAAAATTTGGAACGGCCAGACCACGAAAACGGCACATTTATTTTGTCCGACAGAATAGACTTAAACTCTCCGAACAGAGATTAAACTCTCATGCAAAAATCAGACTGCTATTTATCACCTGTCATAATTCCTATCATTTGACATATTCTACATGTTCCACTCATTAAAATGCCCATTTGGTGATGAATAGCAGTCTGATTTTTGCATGAAAGTTTAATCTCTGTTCGGAGAGTTTAAGTCTGTTCTGTCGGACAAAATACATGTGCCGTTTTCGTGGTCTGACCGTTCCAAATTTTTAACCTGTTCCACAATTAAAGCTTCCCCTGTTCCACTGTTCCCATATATAAAAGTTTGTCCGACTAGGCACCCGTAAGCTATTAACAAATTTTCAGCTTGCTATTAATCAACTTTTTTTTCATACGCGGGATCCAGACCTATTATTTTTAATTGCATTCAAAATTCTTCACGGCGCGGCGTATTTTTATCAAATTCTCACAAAATTCTCTATAAATGAATATTTCATGCAATTTTTGCTTAAAGTAGTTGAGGGACTTATAGGGGGAGGCAATGGAGTTTTTGCTTACGGAAAAAATCAAACAAGGTAGAACTTTTTGTAATTTCATTAAGAAATGTTTAATAAGAAGAAATGTTTAATAATGATTTAAAATCTCAAAAATTTAATTTAGTGCTACAGATTCGTGCACCTTACCAGCCAAAAGGCGGGTTGACATTACTAGTGAATAACGAACGTGGCTCACGCTTACGTATTTTGCCCGTGCTATTATTAGATATTTAATTATCTATTTTCAAACTCGAGCAGTACATTTGTATCTATGCACTACATAAATACAAATGTACTGCTCGAATGTTTGAAAATAGATACTAATATATCTAACAATAGCACGGGCAAAATACGTAAGCGTGAGCCACGTTCGTTATTCACTAGTAATGTCAACCCGCCTAAAAGAACAAGCTGGATTTCGATGAAACTTTGGAACAAACGACCATCTGCAGGCAGTAAAATTACTAATTGAAAAGTCAATAGAATATGATAAGCCCCTTGTCCTAGCATTCGTGGATTTTCATAAAGCCTTTGACACGATAGAGCTGGATAGCATTTTAGAAGCTCTAAATGAATGCCGCATTGACTAGAGTTGCACAAGTTTGACTTGAATGTTTGAACTTGACTTGAGTTTCACTTAATTTCAAGTCAAACTCAAGTCAATCCTTCTGACAAATATTTCAAGTCAAGTCAAACTGGTCAATCGTACAGGTTCGAAAATTCAAACTGTTTGTCAAACTAGTTTGAAAGAGTTTGAAAAATAATTTATTTAGTAGATATACTTTTTTGTCGAGATTGACATGTTAGTTGCCAATTAAGATAAGAAAATTAATAATACAATGAGTGCAACATAAAAGTAACTTAATACGGGAAGCGATTATAATCAAAATAGGGTCGTAAATTTAAATTTCTTGAAAATGATTCCTGAATGCTTAGAACTGCTTGCTCGCAAGTTTCGTTTTATCCATATAACTTTTTTATATCTGAGTGTTACTAGATTAAAACAAAGAATTCGTTGGATAGTTTTTTTATCATAAAAAGTGTAATTTAATCTACTTTGGGAGCGTTCAGGTTCAAGTATTACGTAACGCAAGTTGGGGGGGGGGGGTCATGTAAGACGTTACGGCGCGTTACACGGGGAGGGGGTAGGATGGTTCGAACAGCGCATTACGTAATAGTGATGTAACGAATGTCATTTTTTGAACATTCGCGAATACGAGTACGAATGCGAATATCTAATAACGACATTCGCGAATGCGGATGCGAATGCGAATGCCCAGTTTTTTTTAATTTGTTTTTATTTTTGAAATGTTTTCTAAATTTGTAATGAGAAGTTAATTGATATTTAGTGTAAATCAATCTGAATCTTAAGCTTTATTACATTATGCCAAATAATAAAACAACGTGAAGGCTGATAATCTGATTATACGAGGTTAAGTTACCTTTTTTTAATAAAAAAGATGAGAAAGAGAATAGATTTTGATTTTATTAATCTAACTTTATTTTCAAATTATTATTTCTCTGATATTCATATTCCCAAAACATTCGCACAAATTTTGCGAATGCGAACGCGAATGCGAATATGCAAAAAGATGCGGATATTCCCGAATGCAAATACTAATACGAATATTCGTTACATCACTATTACGTAACATTGTTTTTTTAACTTAAATAAAAAAAACTACCGAATCACAATCTTCCACCTTTTCAACTTTCGTTTATATTTTACATAGAACCCCTGGATTGTATTATATTGCCCCCTCACCTCCGCTCATGTTACAATAGGACAAAATAGTATTCAAGTGAAAAAATCTTAAAATTTGTATTTAGCAGATCAAGACATGTGTCTCAATGGACAGCTCAAAATAAAATGATTTGGAATTTTTATGACTTTCTTTATTAAAAAAGGCATTTAAGGGCCAGTTAGAAAAAACATCTGGTACCAATCTGCTAGTTCACTCGAAAATACAATACAAACGTATTGCTGTATATTTGTTGGTATTTCTTTAAAATTCAAAACTAACCATTGGATTATTAGACCTGGATCCTGCGTACCAAAAAAAGTTGATTAATAGCAAGCCGAAAATTTGTTAATAGCTTAACGGTGCCTAGTCGGACAAACTTAGATGTACGGGAACACTGGAACGGTGGAAGTTTTAATTGTGGAACAGTTTAAAAATTTGGAACGTCAGATTACGAAAACGTCCCATGGATTTTGTCGGACTTAACATCCAATTGATTTCTTACCCTTTCATTAAACTCTCGTGCAAAAATCAGACTGCTATTACTAACCAACATGATTCCTGTCATTTGACATGTTCTTCATGTTCCACTCATTAAAATGCCCAGTTGGTGATAAACACCAGTCTGATTTTTGCATGAGAGTTTAATGAAATAGTAACAAATCAATTGGAAGTTCTGTCCGACAAAATACATGGAACGTTTACGTTTACGTTCCAAATTTTTAACCTGTTCCACAATTAAAACTTCCCCTGTTCCAGTGTGTCCGTATTTCAAAGTTTGTCCGACTAGACACCGTTAAGCTATTAATAAATTTTCAGCTTGCTATTAATCAACTTTTTTTGGTACGCGGGATCCAGGTCTATATGGTTTTACCTACATTTATCTACAATTTAAATTTCTTTCGGATACAGGCTACAAATGTTGGGTTTAAATTTTTAAAAAATTAATGTATAAATATGCATTAATAGTATGGTATAACTAGACCCAAACCCAGAAATCCAAAGTGAAAGTTATCCTCCAACACCAAATTGTTCTATATGGTCCACATAATGTTAAGAAAAAAGTCACACCATTTTGAGCGTCGGGTTTGGGGGGAGAGGGGGAAGAAATCGGTAAATTCGGAGATTTTTACGTTTTTCGTCAATATTTCTAAAACTATGCGGTTTCTAAAGGATTCTACATAAAATTTAAAACAAAAAGGTTCATATACATATTTGTTATAAAATCAGCGGTTCCAGAGTTACGGAGGGTGAAAAGTGGAAGTTTTCGATACTTTTTATACTTTTTGGGAAATTTATAATATTATTACTGATGAAAGAAATTTTCTTTAACAGGATTGTGTTTTGTAAATAAAATTTGCTATTTCAGTGGCATGTTAGTGATAAGCCCTCGAAGAAACGTCAACCTCACCACTCAAAATCATCATCAATTGCCCAAAAAATATAAAAAATATCGAAAACCTCCACTTTTCACTCTGCGTAACTCTGGAAGCGTTGATTTTATAACAATTATATATAGGACCTTTTTTGTTTTAAATTTTATGTAGAACAATTTTGTATAGAACATTGTTTACGCTAAAGTATAGTTTTAGAAATATTGACGAAAAACGTAAAAAAAAATACTAATTTACCGATTCCTCCCCAATCTCCCCTCCAACCCGGACGCTCAAAATGGTGTAACTTTTTACTACACAATATGTGGACCATATATAGAACAATTTGGTGTTGGAGGAAGACTCTTTCTTTGGATGTTTGGGTTAGGCCTTTTTTTGACCAGTTATACTATACTACCTCCGTAACTTTGGAACCGTTCATTTTAGAAGGATTATGCAATGGGCCTTTTTTATTTCAAATTGAATGTAGAACATTTTTGTATAAAAGGTTGTTCATGCTAAATCGCATAGTTTTAAAAAATATTGACGAAAAACGTAAAAAACTACGAATTTACCGATGTCTCCCCCCTCTCCCCTTCAAACCCGACGCTCAAAATGGTGTGACTTTTTTCTGAACATTATGTTGACCATATAGAACAATTTGGTGTTGGATGATAACTTTCACTTTGGATGTCTGGTTTATGCCATTATTTGGATCAATAATTGTATCATACTATAAGACGCTATAAGCTTTCTTAATAATTATTATCCTAACTGGCGCGCTTATTGGGTTTTATTTGTCTGTCTGCGGCTTAAATATCATATCAGCCAATGCATTTCTGTTTATTGAAATTTGTCAAAAAAAATTTTTTGGACCTTGTTGGGATTGGGGGATTTCCCCTACCCCTCCCCCACTCATTACTCCCCCCGTTGATCCGCCACTGAACAAATAAACACGTTGCGTAATATTCAAACTTTTCAAACTGTTTGAAGATGTTTGAATTCAAGTCAAATCTATAAAGATATCGAAATCAAGTCAAGTCAAACTTTTTTATACAAAAAGTTTGATTTTCAAGTCAAGTCAAGTTTGTTGAGTAAAATCAAACTAGTTTGACTTGATGCATCTCTAGCATTGACTATCGTTACAGGACACTCATCAATAATATTTATAAATGGGCAACAATGAGTGTTACGTTACATGATAAAACCAAACAAATAAGCATATAACGCGACGTAAGACAAGGCGACACACTCTCGCCAAAACTATTCATAACTGTTCTGGAATATGTCTCTAAGATGCTCAACTGGGAAAATAAAGGGATCGCAATAGATAGAGAAAAGTTAAAGCATCTTCGTTTTGCAGATGACATAGTCCTTATAACTGATGTCCTAGGAGAAGTAAAGGAAATGCTAAATAAGTTAGACGCCATCTGCTGGAAAATAGCCCTGAAAATGAACTTTTCTAAATCTAAATTTATGACTAATCGGATTCCTAGCGGACAGCTGATTATACGTATACAAGAAGTAGAACTAGTGGAAAAGTACATTTACTTGGGTCATGAGATTAGAATTGGCAGAGACAACCAAACATGCGAAATAAAAAGAAGATTAACTCTTGCTTGGGCAGCCTACGAAGCTCTGAGAGACATATTTAGGAACAGTATCGGTTTGAAAATACAAGTGTTTGATCAATGTGTGCTGCCGGTAATGACATATGGAGCAGAGACACTGACTCTAACCAAGGCAACAGCGTCGAAAATGCGGGTTGCTCAAAGGCGTATGGAAAGATCCATTCTGGGTGTAACCCTACGGGATAAAATAGGAAATGGAAATGAAGATCTCAGACAAAGAACCGGTATCGCAGATGTTATAGAACGTATCACCAGACTCAAATGGAACTGGACAGGACACGTCGCCAGGCTGAAAAATTCAAGATGGATACGAAAGCTGTTGGAATGGAGACCACGAGAAGATAAATGCAGTAGAGGAAGGCCACCTACACGATGGACAGATGATATTAGGCGGATTAGTAAAAACTGGCAACAATCAGCACAAAACCGTGAAGTGTGGAAACAATTGGGGGAGACCTATGTCCAGCAGTGGACGTGAATTGGTTGGATAATTATGAAGATGATGAAATCACGGTAAAATTTTTGAGGAACTTTTAGGATTTTGTTCTTTTCTCTTATTTCTTTTCCATCTTTATCTTTTAATTAGATTATTAGAGGCTTTCCTATGTTTGGTCTGAATCATTTTAGGCCTAGGTTATTTTCTATAATTTTTTGTACCTTGTTTTCATTGTAGATCCTTAAGTCTTCCTTTACTCCCTTCTTTATTTGTTTATTCAATTCTTTGAAACCATCGGTGTTTCGCTTTCCTTCGTTTAGAAATAGGCGTCTCTTTTCCATCAACCGTTTCGTTCCATCACTTACTTTGTCTTCTTTACTTTCTACTTTTCGTTTTCTTTGCAACAGTCAGTCGTGCTTTCAAGAGCTTTCGTTGCATTTCTTTATTGATTTTGTTCATGTCGGTATATTCTTGTTGATAATGTTCTACAAATTCTTTCCTTAAGACTTCTCTGTACTTATCTGCTTTCTGTGGGATTTTAGTTTGATCTATCTAATTATTGTCCAAGTAAAAAATACTGTAGAATAGCTTTAAGCCGGTGAAATATGATATTCTTCAAATATAGATGTTAGGTCAAACGTTTAAGAAGCGGCCCTTTGTGAAAGCATCTGTGTTTTTACGGCCAGACCTCCCGCATATCTATTCACAAGTTTCGTGCAAAAGATTAGTTTTAGTTCGGTAGCTAGCAGTGTATTAGTACTGGAGTGTACGTGTGTTAAGTGATACGAGTGTTTTGTTTGCTGTAATTATTTTGAATATTGGTTTAGTATTTCGTTTGGAGAGTGTCAAGTGTTGATTATTGTAATTTAATTAATGTGAATAGTGATGTGGCGCCCGTGGGATAATGTAAATATCGCGTACGATAACGCTGATATTGTAGAAATTGCCAGTGCTAGTGTGAATGTAATTACTAAAAAAAAAAGAGATCGTAAAGAAAATTCGAATGCATTTAAATGCAGAAACACAGCAAGTATGTTTGAATGTATACAAAAATCTACGTACGAAATTCGGCTTCGATGAAACACTATTGGCACAAGCCACCTCTGATTTAACAGAAATTCCACTTTCTACTGTATATAAAATAGTTAAAAATGAACCCTATCATCGCAAGAAACGATGTGACTACAAATTTTCAAGACCTTTAAATCCTTCACTTGTAAAACTATTGAAAACCACAATATACGACTGCTACAAAAGCAATGAAATACCTACAATAGAAATAATAAGAAAGAAATTGGAAACAACCGGTCGAAATATGAACTGCTGTGAGAAAACTCTTCAAAATTGGATAAAAAAAATGGGCTTTAAGTTCAAAAAAATAAATAAACGTCAAGCAATTATGGAAAGCCAAATAATAGTCAACAGACGTAATATGTACCTAGAAGAAATTACTAAATATAGGCAAGAAAATAGGAGAATTTATTATTTAGATGAAACTTGGTATGATACCCACGATACAGTAAAGAAAGGATGGACAGATGGTTCAAGCATGTGCATACCAGAAATGCCTGCAAATAAAGGCTCGCGACTAATTATTGTACATTGCGGAGGAAGTCAGGGATGGGTTCCGAATGCTTTAAAATTATGTGGGAAGAAAATGGAAGATTGTAACGTTGACTACCACAAGAATATGGAAGCTGACATTTTTGAAGATTGGTTTGAAAACTCGCTGATCCCAAACTTGGAGAAAAACAGCGTAATAGTGCTTGACAACACTTCCTATCATTCCCGACAACTCACTAAAATACCAAATACATCTTCAAAGAAAGCTGACCTACAAAATTTTTTAATGGAAAATGATTTGTATTTCGAAGATTTTTACACAAAAAAACAACTTATTGAAGTTCTACACACAAAGCAATTTAGAAAATTATACGCTCTAGAGAGTATTGCCGAAAAGCATGGACACACTATATTGAGACTTCCCCCCTACTTTTGTGTTTTCAATCCTATTGAGTTAATTTGGGGACAATTAAAACCAAGTATAAGGCGTTCAAATAAATTTCCTAAATTTGACAAAAAGGTAATTGAGATCATTAAAAAAGAAGTAGCCAATATTACCAAAGTAGACTGGCAGAAAAGAATCGCCAAAGTGATCAAAGTGGAAGAATATTATAAGAAGATTGGGCACTTCCACATTAATGGTGGAAATAAATTTATTATTGAATTGGGCGATGATAGTGACGAAGAAAATACGGAAGAAGGAGAAAATGAGTTAAGTGTATCAGTATTTTAATTGTTGTGTTGTGTAATTCATTTTCCAAGCATAAGTGTACTAATGAAAAGACTCGGTTAAAAAAATATTTTTAGATTTTGTATTTTTAATAAAAAAAAGAGCGGGGACATGCTTGCATTTTGTGCTGAATTTTAAAGTTTTGAACTGTATACCTAAAGTAATTTTAGATCTAACTGTGTTTTTATAAAGTTCTTTTAGTATCAGTAATTCTAACAATAACAAGATTAATTATAAAAGCTATTCTACATCAGTTATTAATGCAAGCATGCGGTAAGAGGGAGGTCCCTGTGAGGTTAAATGTTATTAAAAAATTGATAAAATTAATTTTAACACATACAATATTATGTCCTGCTTTAACGCTATTTACCTAAGTATAAATAAATATTTTTAACTACATATTTAATTACCAGAAAACACCAGCTGCCGGCCTAATATTAAAGAAGAACAACCCAAAGAAAGCTACAAATCTTACCTATTACACTATATAGATTGCTTGAACTATACAATTATGTGGCCTGTTTCTACGGGTTTTCGTCTGTTTAACTTCGATTGTCTGAATCGGTTGAGAGCAATTATATCTTCAAAAATGTGTATGTTCCCACATAGGAAGTAATCGACCTCGTTTTTCGTATTCCTATGGAGAGATATCCACGTCCATTTTCAAGTTGTTTGTTTTTTGAAGTATGTGTTCATGGCATATAATAAATTTTGTTGTTCCAAGAAGTTATATAATTTTCCTCCTCTTGCATTTCGTGTGCCATAAACATGCATCCCTATTATAGTTTCAGTATTTTCTTCTTTTTTACCTAACTTTGAGTTGAAATCTCCCATAAGTATGGTATATTTTGTACCATTTTGTTCTAATGCTGTTATCAGATCTTCGTAGAACATTTCAACTTCTTCTTTCTGATATGTTGTTGATATCCAGATTTGAATATCTCATCCAATATTAATAAATTAAGGATCAGTCTAGATTAATGTTTTTTTTTCGAAAAATTATTTTTAATTGAATATTGTTGAAACTTTATTATATAATCCAAATTCTAATCTTTGCTTTATTACGCCCCTAAAATTATGTCACATATAATACACGATTTTGGCCTTCTTAAAAAATCTATCTCAAAAAATGAGTGACAATTCAAAAATAAAATATTTGTCAATGTTCCATATATTTCAAAAACGATAGCTTTTTCAATTATAATAGTTCATAATTAAGTCCAAATTAATATTTGGGACTTTTTTGTACAATATTAATTCTCGATGTGTCTGGCGTAAAAGCTAAACTTAGCTTTAGTAAGTGTAATCTTTTTAAATAAACCAATTAGGAAAAAGAAGTAATTTATTCTACAACCAAGAGACGGAGAAAACGGTTTGGGAATTAATACCAAAGCGATACTTTCTTCATTTGGCCTACATCGAGCCGGATTTTTGACCAGCATAAAACTTATGGAAAGTTCTTCAAGATTATTCGCCGACACAACAACAAAAGGATATACTGGGTGAGATAAGTCCATTTATATACCCTTTGTTTCATTATTCTATTTGGCTATCAGTTATTCAAAGACATTAAAATCATTAAATTCTGTGATTCAAAGACATTTTCGTGTTCCAATATATTTAATAAAAATGGATGAGTTCAAAAAATACAGAAAAATTGCTAAGTCTTCTCTTACTCGTATGTATAACTGGTTTATAGCCAAAAAAGACGTAGAATTAGATGTTACCCAGTTCGAGACGCGATTAAGTAGACTTCATTTAATATTTCATGATTATGAAAAAGCACAAAATGAAATCGAATTCCTTGCATCAAATACAGGCAAAGAAGAAAAAGATAGAGAGTTTACAGAAAATCAATATTTCAAACTTGTAAGCGATTTGACCGCTTGTGTTAATAAATTAAAAGCTGCACCTTCTCAGATAAGATCTAGTTCATCCAGTGAGGGTTCTTGTAGTGCTCCAATAGCAGTTCGTCTTCCGGATATAAAAATTTCACAATTCTCAGGTCATATTAGAGACTTTCAATCGTTCATCGAGCTCTTCGATGCACTCATAGTGAAAAATGAGACATTAACAGATGTCCAAAAACTTGTGTACTTGAAGAGTTATTTAAAAGGTGAAAGCCTTCAACTTATAGATTCATTACCGATAATTAATGAAAATTTTGTAATCGCGTTAAATATTTTAAAGAAGAGATACGAAAACAAATTCGCCATAATAAATTCGTATTTGCAAGCAATTTTTGATTGTAATGATATTTCTAAATGTAAGTCAGACACATTAAGAGAATTAATCACTACAATTCAAAAGAATATTTTGTCACTAAAAAATTTGAATTTAACTTCCGAAAATTTATTTGACTTAACACTTATATTTATTCTAAAAAAGAAGTTAGATTTTCAATCGGCTAAGGCATATGAATCTGAGAGGAATCACGATGAAATACCTACTTTAAATCATTTCTTAAAATTCTTAGAAAAACGTGCAGTAATTCTGGAAAATGTTGAAATTTCTAGTCCTAAAACTGCCAGAAAAAATTTCTCATCTTATTCGACAATGCATGAGGCAACTTCAAATCACCAATTTCAATTAATTTGTATCTACTGTAACAAGGTGGGCCATAAAATTTACACTTGCTCTGAGTTTAAAGATATACCTCATTCTTCCAAATTGCAATTTATTAGGGCAAAGAATTTATGTATAAATTGTTTTGGTAAACACAATTTGAAAGAGTGCAAATCCTCTAAAAAATGTTCTTTTTGCTCCAAGCCACACAATTCGTTAATGCACATAAAAATCAGCGAAAATCAACATTCTCCTCCAATGACTAGTAGTAAGAGTCATTCACATTCTCTATATAATAATGGTGCAAATTCTCAACCTAATAGCTACGCAGGTAACCATAGCTCTCTAATCTCATCTAATAGTTCTTATTTAGATAATACTGCTCATTTTCAAAATGGTAATAATTCATCTTCTCATCTCGATAGTAATTCAAATCTTCAAACCCGTTCTCTGGATATCCAACCAGTACAGGAAAATTCAGGAATAACAAATTTTCAAGGTCCTTCGAGAAATTTTACGGAAAATAACCCTACCGCAAATAATCATTCAGCGAATCACTCTGTTCAGTCAGTAAAAAATAGTCATATTCTTCTGGGTACTGCAAAAGTAACCTTACTTGGTAAAAACGCTAATTTCTGCATAGCGAAAATTCTTTTGGACACAGGATCCCAAAATTCATTTATCGTAAAGAGGCTTGTGAACAAGTTACAATTAGATACGTATAACAAGTCAGTACATATAACAGGAATAGGAGGGAGTGGCTCGACTTGTACTAAAATGTCAGATATAACCATATTTTCCAATTATGATCGTCGAAGAAGATTTCATTTTTCAGTAGTTGTATTACCCGAGATTACTTGTGCTCTCCCTCAATCAAGAATACTGGTGAAAAAATTAAATATTCCGGAACAATTCTTTCTAGCAGACGACGAATTTTTTAAGCCTTCTGAAATTGACATTCTAATTGGTTTGGATGTTTATTACGATATTATTTTACCAAACTTTGTCAGGCTTGGCAAAAATCTTCCAGTCTTACAAGAGTCTCATTTAGGTTTCGTGGTAGCTGGTACAGTTCCTGATCATTTTACTGTATCCAATATATCTGTTACAGACAGTAGTTCAGAAGTTTTAACTGAATCTAATTCACTTCTTTCCACATTACAATTAGACAGCCGTTTGAAAAAATTCTGGGAAATTGAGGAAATTCCCAATAAATTCTATCTTTCAGAAGCTGATGAGGCATCTGAAAACCTATTCCGTTCTACAACTAAAATTTTACAAAATGGTAGATTTCAAGTAAGTTTGCCGCTGAAATCACCTTCAGAAAATCTAAAGTTAGGAAATTCTTATTACATGGCCAGAAAGCGTTTCATTTCTTTAGAAAATAAATTTAAAACTAATTGGAACTTTTATCAAGACTATAAAAAAGTTATTGATGAATTAATTGAACTTAAACATGCTCATTATGTACCCCTAACTCTGCTAAATGCCAAATCTGAAAATAAATATTTTATTCCGCACTTAGGTGTAGTTAGAGAATCCAGTTTAACAACGCGTTTGCGCGTTATCATGGACGCCAGCGCCAAAAGTTCCTCAGGGTATTCCTTAAACGACGTGTGTTTAAAGGGATATCAGGTCCAGCCAGAATTGTATGACATTCTATGTAGATTTAGACTTTTTCCTTTTGTATTCACGGTAGATATTAAAAAAATGTTCCGACAGGTCCTCGTGAACCCGGAACAAACTTTTCTTCAAAACATTTTATGGCGAGAAAACCCTGATGAAGACTTTAAATGTATCCAACTCGATGTTGTAGTTTTTGGAACCAATTCAGCCCCGTTCTTGGCAACAAGGGTTCTTAAAGAAATTGCTTGTCTAAACTATTTAGAATTTCCTCTTGCGTCTGATGCAATTCTGAATCAATTCTATATGGACGATGGCCTTTGTGGTTCATATAATCACAACGAACTTTTCAATTTATACTCTCAATTAAATACCATCTTAAATAAGCATGGGTTTGAGTTGCATAAATATTGTTCAAATAGTGATTATTTTCTTAAAAATATTTCCAAAGACATTTCGGAAAATCAAAAAGCTGATTATGACATAAACATAGATGAAGTCCCAAGTAAAGTTCTTGGGCTAAAGTGGAGTACAGCAGAAGATACTCTTTGTATTTCCGTGCCCCAAGAAATCGTGCACGGTCCAGTTACCAAAAGAAAAATACTTTCTATCTTAGCTCAATGTTATGATCCGTTAGGCTTGATAAATCCTGTTATAGTAAAAGGTAAGATACTGATGCAAAAAGTATGGTTCAAAAAGTTTCATTGGGACACCGTAATAAACGACGCTTGCATTCTTAAAGATTGGCACAATTTTATTGAACATATCCCCTTGCTTTCACAATAAAAAATAGCTAGACAATATTTTCGTCCGAAAACTATTAGCAAAATAGAAATTCATGGCTTTTCTGATGCAAGCATAGATGCTTATGGTGCTTGCATTTATTTTCGAGTTCTTTATTCTGAAAATGATATTTCTTCTACTTTAGTATCTTCAAAATCTAGAGTCGCCCCACTTAAATCAATTACCATTCCAAGGTTAGAACTTTGCGCTATGCTCTTGCTGGCGAAACTTGTAAACAAAACTCGTTCCAATATACTCACAAACGTCAACTCAAAACCTCCTTGGGAACAATTATTTCAAAAATTTTCTTCTTTTTCTCGATTACGTCGTACTATCGCATATGTACTCAGATTTGTCAGTTGTTTAAAAGGAAACAAACAATCTGATCCCCTCACTGTTGAAGAATTGGACCAAGCTCTATATTTTATAGTTCGGCAAGTTCAGCTAACCAATTTTTCTAAAGAAATTTCCGAACTTTCTGCAAACCAGCAACTATCAAATAAACAATTATTATCTTTAAATCCATTTCTCGATGAATTATCAATACTGAGGATCGGCGGACGGCTTTGTAACGCCTCCATTCCCTACCAACAGAAACATCCCTTGCTTTTGCCACCCCATAATCATATGACCTCCCTCATACTAGAGTACGAACATAGGCGGCTCGGGCATGCTGGTGCTCAAACCGTTCTGAGCAATATTCGTTTACGTTTTTGGCCCCTTAATGGGCTCAGAGAGATCAAAAAAATCATTCGAAATTGCAATATGTGTTTTCGATTCAATAATCAAGTCTGCCAACAGATTATGGCAAGTTTGCCCTCTGATCGTGTAAATGTTTCTAGACCATTTCAGAAAGTTGGAATTGATTTCGGAGGATTCTTTCAAATAAAATCCTCAAGGCTTCGTAAATCTCCACTCATAAAATCATACATTGCGGTTTTTGTTTGCATGGTCACCAAGGCAGTTCACATAGAGCTAGTTCTTGGACTGTCTACTGACTCCTTTCTGAACGCTTTAAAACGTTTTGTCTCGAGAAGAGGAAATCCGTCAGTGATCTATAGTGACAACGCCACCAATTTTTTAGGTGCAAAAAATGTCCTACATGAGTTGTATCAATTTTTCAAAACTAATAATAATGTAAATATTATCTGTGACTTTCTTTCACAAAATGAGACCAAGTGGAAATTCATTCCACCTCGATCTCCGCATTGGGGTGGAATCTGGGAATCCGCCATCAAAAGCGCAAAATTTCATATCAAGAGGTTGGTGGGTAATGCTTTGTTCACTTCAGAAGAGTTTAACACTATTCTTTGTCAAATCGAGGCAATACTAAATTCTCGGCCCTTAGGTCCAGTTTCTAATGACCCTACAGATTTAACCTGCCTTACACCGGGACACTTTCTGATAGGGTCTCCTCTCATCGCTTATCCTGAAAAGGATCTTTCACATTTAAACGAACATAGACTTTCCACCTTCCAGCAGATTTCTAAAATTCAACAAGTTTTTTGGAAACGTTGGTCGGTTGATTACTTAAATCGCCTTCAGAACCGGCCTAAATGGGCTGAAGAATATTCTAACCTGCAAGTAAATAAACTAGTTTTACTCAAGGAAGATAATGTACCTCCAATGATGTGGCCGTTGGCGCGCATCATTGAAGTATATCCTGGTAAGGATGGCAAAGTCCTTGTGGTTAAGCTCCGTACGGCTTCCGGAGAGTTTATCCGATCCATTTCAAAGCTTTCTTTATTACCAAATCAAACTCAACCTTAAAACGACCAACATGCTTATTTCTAGTTTTGTTACATTCTTCCTAACACTTTGTTTTTTCTGTTCCTGTTACTGTGTAATTTAGTTGAAGCAGGGATGCTTCAACGCGGGGGAGAATGTTGAAACTTTATTATATAATCCAAATTCTAATCTTTGCTTTATTACGCCCCTAAAATTATGTCACATTTAATACACGATTTTGGCCTTCTTAAAAAATCTATCTCAAAAAATGAGTGACAATTCAAAAATAAAATATTTGTCAATGTTCCATATATTTCAAAAACGATAGCTTTTTAATTATAATAGTTCATAATTAAGTCCAAATTAATATTTGGGACTTTTTTGTACAATATTAATTCTCGATGTGTCTGGCGTAAAAGCTAAACTTAGCTTTAGTAAGTGTAATCTTTTTAAATAAACCAATTAGGAAAAAGAAGTAATTTATTCTACAACCAAGAGACGGAGAAAACGGTTTGGGAATTAATACCAAAGCGATACTTCTTCAAATATTTTCACGGCCACCTAATAAAATTTCACGTAATTTCTGTTGAAATTAATGTTTGGCTTAAAAAATCACGAATAACTCACAAATTAAAGCACTAAGGTGAGATAATGCTTAATAAAATGCTTAATAAAAAAGTACCATAAAATATCATTTCATTACAATACTAAACTACAGTATGTTCCGTTTAAGAAAACACAGAAAATACTCATTCCGAATTTCGACTAACCCTGTATACTAAAATTAAACATTTCACGATATTAATAATGTTTAGCAATAGAAGACTATATCAAAAATCGTTTGAACATAAGTAGAAATTTTGATGTCAAATCACTACAATTCTACAGGGTGTGAAGTTTGCTACGAAATGACACCACACACGTCTTATGGAAAATATAATGTCACTCAAATCAAATCAAATTTACATTAATAGATTCGTCCCGAAATATCAATAATTTGACATCATTGCGCCAACTCTGAATTTTGCTTAATTAGGGCGGTAATTGTAGTTGTAGTTTTGAAGTCCATAAAACTGGCATTCATAAATACTTAATTTTAGTCTAGCGGCTATTGAAAACAGTCCATTCACCATTAGCTTAACCCGATTAGATGCGTTACAACTGACCAAATTATACCTTCTTTATTATCAATAATAATAGGATAAGATAAGAGTAAGTCTCTGCCTTAATCGCTCAGAAAGATTTATGGAGTAAGCGAATTACAAAATCTTCTTTCTCTCTTTGACACACGTACATTCCCATTTGATTTTAGATTGATTTTTATCAATATATTGTTGTGATCTGCTTTCTATTACTTTTATATTAATTATTATTTACTTGATCAATTATTTAATTAACGCAAATCATACATAAAAATTAAGAAAGAATCTCAGGGTACCTTTTTATAATATAAAAAAATGTCTAAATTATCTTATGTTATACTTATCTTCTCTCGTGGTTTCAGTATCTCTTAGTTGATCCTTATCGGGATAAAATAGGAAAAGGAAATAAATAGAAAAATCATAAATAAAAACATACAATTACCTTTATTATCAAAAGCAATGTTCTGTAAATTTATCAATTAAATTCTGTGGGCATAACTGCCCAAAAGAAACTTTTACCACATAAATTAATCTAATTCAAAAAAATATTTATCGCTTTGTTCTTGATACCATTAATAAACCCAGCTAAACGAACAGATTTGGTATTCGCAAAATTACTTATACTTCCTATTAAATTTTTGAAATGTTGGAATCTTAAATTCATATGCTTTTACGTAAAAAAATTAATTTCTGATTATAAAAAAAATCTATCACATAGGTTATTGTTGGAATCTTAAATTCATATGCTTTTACGTAAAAAAATTAATTTCTGATTATAAAAAAAATCTATCACATAGGTTATTGACTGACCTTTTTGTTTCACACACAATGATGTCTCCTCTTGACCCAAACGGCTCCTCCTTGTTGATTATGTTAGGCTACCAATCAAAGCCCTCTCCGTTCTCAGCAAACAATCCAGCAGGATAGCAGCAACTATTTCTCCAAAACACAAGCCAGGCTTCCTTTGACCAGGACTCGTTCAATAAACTCCAAATCTCTCTCCTCTCTTTCTCTCAACAATAATCTCCTGAGACCCAAGTATCTTTTTTACTTGGTGTCACAAATAATTTTAATAACGATAATTCTTGTAACTTACTCTCTTGAACTTTACAGAATCAAAGAGGTATTTCTTCTCAATTTGATTTGTCTCTCGTTCCACTTTTCAGCTACTCTCACTTATCAATATATACATATAAAAAAAACTTTATCCCTTCTACCCTGAGGTGTAGGAATTAAGGATTAACCCCTGGTTTTTCTTCAGAGCGAATAAATCTTTCGCCTTTGATCAATGTATACTCTTAATATTCAAAATACAGAGTTTGCGCAATGATAAGAAATGATCGTAAATTCGAGACGACTCTATTCATGTAAATTTTATTTCATTTAAGTGACGTTATATTTTCCATAAGATGAGTGCGGTGTCCTTTATAAAAAACGTAATTCTCTTTTGAACTACCTAGTATAGTATTACAAAACCGTATATTTTAAGAAAGATGACATAAATCCGTCCGATCTGTGTCCCAACTTTTACCTATTTTGTTTTATTTTATAATAAAAATATTAATAACTAATATTTTATAAAATTAATATATTTAAACGGTTTATGACGTGTATATTTTGTTTAAATAAATGCAACATACATGCATATTTGCCTAAATCTGCTTATAATCCCTGGTTACGACCCTGCAAGAATGGATTGCGCATAAATAAGGACGACTCCACAACAGACACGACAGGATCAAAAGAGAATTGTACAAATCTGTACTAGGGGCGTGGCAAAGAGGATTGTTAAGGGCTTTAAAGGGCTTTGTTCACGTCACTTGACAGCTACTGGTGTTATCTTGTAAAGGTGATGATGTATCATTGAATAGATCGACCAAAAAATTGCAAAATATGTGGTAGGACCTCACCGGTGAGTGATGGGACAGGATAATAGTTTTCGGATTTAGATAATGTCCATTTAAGAAAAATACTTCATACTTTTTAGATATTTTCATTTCTTAACAAAACTTTCATATATTTAAAAAAGTTTGTTTATTTTACAAACATTCATCAACCTCTAAAGGAGCGTTAAAGTATTACGTAACGCAATTTTTGAAGATTTTTGACCCCCCTCCACCCCATGTAACGCACCGTAACGTTTTTATGTATTCCCTCCCCCTACCTAAACGTTACGTAACACCCAAGTGACCATTTGAACCTAAATGGAAAACTAGGTTACGAAAAGTACCGGAAACCCGGTAAAAGAACTTTGTTATTATTTTAATCGCATTTGAGGTAATAATAAAAACTTACAATCATCATCCAGCCTCAAAAATCCACTTAAGAACATAGGCCTCCTCCCCTCGTTTCCAGCCACGTCTATCCTGCGCCGCTCTCATCCATATTTTATTTAGCTTTGTTACGTCGTCTGTCCATCTTGTAGGCGGTCAACCGACACTTCTATTGTCTTCTCTTGGCCTCCATTCCAATAACGTTTTTGTCCATCGCCCACCTGTCATTCTGGCTATGTGTCATGCCCATCTTCACTTCAACCTGGCTATCCTTTTGATGACGTCAGTCACCTTTGTTCTTCTCCTGATTTCTTCGTTTTTGATTTTGTCTCGCAGAGTTATTCCTAACATTGCCCGCTCCATTCTTTTCTGCGTTACTCTTAGTTTGGTAGCCGAGGCTTTAGGTAAGGTAAGTATTTCTGATCCGTACGTCAAGACTGGGAGAGAGGCACTGATCAAATACCTTTCTCTTTAGGCATGTGGGCAACTCACTTTTAAAAGTTTCTCTCAGTTTTCCAAATGCTGCCCACCCAAGAACGATTTTTCTTTTTAGTTCATGTGTCTGGTTATATTTCATGTCATGGGACATATTTCATGTCCCATGACATGAAATATGTCCAAAACTTAAAATAATAATCTTTTATTACTAATTTTACATTTACATTTACATTTTCCCTGCTTGGCCCCATCCTTACATATATTTTTGGCTTCATCCTTTATTGTTCTTCTCATACATTCTTCTATTTTATCTTTTTTAATCAAAACTTAAAATAAAATAACATATTTATTATTATTTCAATATTTTATTTTGCTTAGTAAAAATTTTTGTATAACAAATAATATAGGATGTTGCCAGTAGTTTCGGAAAAATAGTGAAAAAAATATGTAAAACTTTTTGTTCTTCAACGCCCTATATCGTGAAAACGCATGCCGTTACAAAAATCTTATACTAAGCAAACCCCAATTTTTTTTCAGTTTTTCACCTATCTTAGAGATCGTGTTACCTTCTTCTGAAACACCCTGTACATATAAGAAGGCACTTATGGAATAAAATTATTTCTGTCCTTGTTTTAATCAATTTTAAAAAACGCTGAGACCCGTAGATTTTCATATATAAAAATGTGTGCTTTTTAAACATAAATTTAAATGTACAGGGTGATTCATGCAAGCCTACCGTAGTCCATAAGCTTTATTTTTTAACACCCTGTATATTTGTATATTTTTAAAAGCTGCTTAACAATCTGATTTCATGGTCTTTATGAATAATACATTTAAAATTATAATGTATGGAAACCACTTATGGAATAAAATTGTTGTCATGTGTCATTATTTTAGAAAATGATAAAAACGCTAGGATACGTCAACTTTTAAATTCAACTATGGACTATTTAAACATAAATTTGAATATACATGGTGACTCACTCAAGTCTAGCATAGTCCATTATCTTTAATTTTAATTAAACACCCTGTATATTTTTGTTTTTAGAAACTGCTTAACAACGTCATCTCAAAAATGTGTATTATTTAGAGTCTATTATGAAAAATGCAAGGTGAAATTTTGAAATTATGTATAATTTTCGTCAAGATATTAATCACATAACACTTTGAAATTAATAATTCAGGAATCACACTTTAAATAAGGGTATTATTCTTTTTAATATCTATCAATTTTCTAAACTAAGTATCAATATAGTGGGTTTTGTATTTAATGCTTTTTATTTAAAGAAAATTTTAAATAATTTGAAAATTTGCGTATTTAAAACATTAATGAATACCTACTGCAGAAAACGATTTCAGAAAACATACAGATTTATGAACACGTAGTTCCCTCTACAACCTCTAAATAACATCTGTATCTTTTAATCTTTTGTTGTGGAGAGAGGTCCATCTTTAATTATTATAAACACATGTTACTGTGCTTCTTCTGTGTTACAAATTTTAAGATTTTTTCACTTGAATAGGTACTATTGTCCTGTTGTCGGAACATCAGCGGAGCGTGAGGGTGCAACATAATACAATTCAGGTGTCTATGTAAAACATAAAAGAAATTCGGTAGTTTTTTTTTTTCATTTAAGTTAAAAAAGAATGTTAGGTAACGCGCTGTTCGAACCCCCCTCCCCCATGCAACGCGCCGTAACGTTTTACAAGACCCCCCTCCCCCAAACTGCGTTACGTATTAATAATTGAACGCTCCTTAAGGTTATTAGCGACATACCTACCTATATTATATACATGAGATTATTTCATTCGTAGGAGATTCTGACCAATAGAAAGCTACAGAAATAAAAATTAAACTGATAGTTTTCGATAATATCCCGTCGTCAAGCATTACGTCAGATGCCCTTCGTTACTATGCAAAAATAAACATTCAGTGATAATAATGACATTAAATTTACTTGTCACAGAGAACACCAAGAAACACGTTTAGTAAATATTCAGGTGAAGATATGAACAAAATATTAGTTAAAATAATTTAAAAAGACAGTTTTATTCATGAAATAATCTCAGCGAATTACCCTCGATCTCTAAAATTATTATCGACTTGTTCCCTTCTGCCACTTTGTCCCCTCCTTCCACACATCGAAAATTTTAGAGCTCTCGTGCAATTACTACTGATAATTTATACATATTAAATTTTCTAGGTAGGTTTAACAATGAACGTCAAGAAGACAAAGTTTATGAGAATTACTGGCGAAGCGTCCATGTAACCACTGTTACCACTGGTAACAGTTAAAAATCTTGCAAATAAATATTTTATGACGATGAATAATTCTATTTACCAATATTTTTACCAATAGAAATATATTATTATATTATGTGGTAATAGTACCTAACTCAGTAAATAGCCAACTACTCGTAGACACGAAAATATTGGCGAGTTTATGTGACTCAGTTGCACTTTATTATACTCTGTTACCAGACTCATTTCTGGTTACAATGGTTATATACCCACGCTGGCGCTCGGGACCGGCTAGTGACTGAAAATTTTGAAGAAGCGACGGCATAAGCGCGCTGTGTATCAGTAGCGCTGTTACCACATTTAAAATTGGTGACAGTACCTATAAAAAGTGTGCGTGCAGTTAACCATGGATGAGTGTCGCTTCTTAATCGATCAACTACTTGAAAAGTAATTCTCTTTGTATAATTTTGAAGAAAAAAATGAGATTAAAAATGAAAGACCTATTTTAAACAATTTAAAAAAGGAATCAATAAAAGTAGTTTGATATTTTAAATTTAGTTGGTACAGTGAAAATCCTTGGTTGTATTATGGTTGCAAGAAAAATATACTGTATTGTTGGCCATGCCTTCTGGTTTCTACAGAAAAATGGGTGGACCAGGTTCACGATTTAAATAGTGTTAGATTTTAAAAAGGAGACATGAGGCCGTTACCTACATGTAAGATGTATACCCAATTTGATTCAGTTTGGCAAAACAAAAATCAAAAGTTCTCTTAACCAAGCTTTTAAAGCAAATATTGCTAAACATAATGAGTTTGTTAAAAAAATAGATAGGTATATCCTTAGCACACTTATAATAGATACTGTATGTTTTTGAGCCAAACAAGAACTAGCATTTCGTGGTCATTTTGAGTGCGACTACTCTGACAATCGCATCGAGGTAATTACAGGGAATTGTTAACATTAATTGCCGAAAAAGATCAAAAATTTTGTCAACATCTAGAAACATCTGTTTTTTTTCGAGAGTTTCAAGTGATACAAAATGATATTATTGAAGCTACACTCATCGGCACAAAATTCCGCCACCCAAAATTTTTGATTAAGTTTGACAATTTATAACTTTATTATTTGTGCTCCGATTTTCAAGATTCTTACACCAGTTTGTAGGTACATGTATTCATATTGTTTGGTATTATTCCGGTAACAAAAATTTTTGCTTGCATGTCATTGTACAGGGGTGAAAAGAAGCGTTGTATTTTCTCCTAATTTTAAAAAATTCTGTGGAAAAATGGAATAGCTGATTTTGTTTCATAGTCCTGTCATATTTTTCCGGAGGTATCACCAACATTTTGTTTTTTGAATTATCCGAATATCTTTTTTCTTGCAAGAGCTGTACCATTTTTTGTAAATAAAAACACTGATTGACTCATACAATTAAGGTTGGATTGATAAGATTAGAATGGCCCGCATGCAGCCCAGATCTCAATCATATTGAGCATTTATGGGATGAATAAAAAAGCTATTTGCCGTCATCCTAGGCCTCCAGAAAATTTGGTACAGTTATGGCCATGGTAGAGGAATATCGGGCTATTCCCCAGGCAAGGAAAACACATCTTTATTAGATGCCAAACAGATTGCGAGCAGTCTTTGCTGTAAGAGGTGGACATAACCGCTATTGAATTGTTTTGTTTTGTTGTTAAATTTGTTTTGTTTTGTTAATTTAAGTGCGTTTGATATTTTTTAATTAAATAAATCTTCAAAGCAGTGTTTTTAATTACAGCTCTTACAAGAAAAGAGATATTCAGATAATTCAAAAAACAAGACCTTAGTGATACCTCCAGGATAATACAAAAGGAGTATGAAACAAAATCAGGCCACCAATTTTTCCACAGAATTTTTTAAATTCAGGAGAAAAAACAACGCCAAATTCACCCCCGTATAATGCCATCTAAGCAAAAAATTTTTGTTACTGGAATAATAGCAATTGACATCAATACATGTATCTACAAACTCGTGCAAGAATCTTGAAAATCGAAGTACAAATAATAAAGTTATAGATTGTCAAACTTAATCAAAACTTTTGGGTGGCGGAATTTTGTACCGGTGAGTGTATAGTGTATATATACATTTAGCCATATCTTCATTTTTTTAAATAAGATTTTTGTATCTGGTTTTGGTAACACTTCAGAAAAGTCACGCGTCGCCACTGATGAGAATATCAAAAACCCAAAGAAATAACGAGAATCTCTTTATAAACGGATCCAATGTCGAACGAGTCGACCTATATGCATATCTTGGAAAAATGATCAACTCCACAGCTGATTACTTCCAGGAAATCAAAATTAGAATTATAGAAAAGGCTTGAACAAATTTTAACAAAATGAGAAAAGTTCTCTGCATAAGAGATTTGAAGTTGGAACTAAGAGTTAAGTTGGTTAGGTGCTACATTTTGTCGACTGTGTTTTATGGAATGGAAGCTTGGACCTTGAAGGCGGCATTAATGAAAGAACTAGAATCATTCGAGCTGTGGCTGTACAGAAGAATTCTGAAAATATCATGGACAGAATACGTCACAAACAAAGAGGTTCTGAGAAAGATGAATAAAGAAATGGAAATCTTAAATACCATCAAAACAAGAAAATTAGAATATCTCGGATATATTACACGTGGATAAAGATAGAACTTGCTCCAATTGATTAATGCAGGGAAAAGATTCAAGGAAAAAGAAGCATAGGGATACGCAAAATATCGTTGCTGCGCAACCTGCGGAATGGTACGGATAATATGTTACCGCTAAAACCCGATTTCAGTTAAAACCCGAATTTACTAGAAAAAACTAGTTTTAACTACGTTCTTTAGACAATTCTAGTTTTAAATAAGTAGTCAAAACTAGATTTGACTGCCAAATTCAGTTAAAACTAAAAATTTCAACGAATTTCATTTAGAGTAGGTAGTTTATACTAGTTCAAACTAGTTTTTACTGGAATTACTAGCAAATATGTACCAGTTAAAATCGTTGCGAGAAGAGACAAATACGATTTGGTTTGTTCGAGCTAGTCTTAATGACCAAGGCGGCCGGTTGGTAACAAACTAGTGTGTGCAAACTGTTGATTTTTCTGCATAGTTTTTATTGGCTATATTATACTGCTGTGTATTATTCACCATGAGTGATAATGTCTAAGATCAGGTTGAGAGCAGAGATAAGAACATGAAAAGTACGTTTTTTGAAAAAGATTTTACAAAAGGAAGAGACCGAGAAGAAAGAAAGATCAGAGTCGTGCTTAAAAAACCTAAAAGGGCTTGCACAAAATTGAAACAAAACATGGAATAATAGAAAAACTGTATTGTCGATAAGTACGAGAATAGAATGTTATACATATTTGACGCTGATTATTGGGATGTAAAATTTATTTTCATATAATATACCTAATTCTATTTGCGGCATTAAATGTTTTCAAAAAACCAAATTCAATATTTAAATTAATAAAAGAAAGAAAAAAGACATCTAGCATAAACAGAAAAAAGTCTATAAAATTACCGAAAAAAAAATATTTCTCTTTCTTTAATTTACTTCACATAATTTCCCATTTGCCCTACCGAATGTTAAATCAGGGACGTATTTAGGGGTTGGCGAAAGAGGCGCCCGCCAAGGGCGCAAGAGTGAGGGGGCGCAAAATTAGCGGAAGAAAAACTTTTAGGAAATCCAAGATTTTAATTTTATAAACTAAGCATTTTTCATACTTTCGATGAAAAAATATGATGCCGCATTCTAGCAAAATTAAAAAGATAAGGGAATACATAAATACCGGTACGGTGTCAGTAATATTATAAAAATAATTGTAATATATAAAGGATTTTAAGCTTCAAAACTTAACTTTGACGATGTCATAAATGAATTCGCATCAATTGAAGCACGCAAAGTGAAATATTAACAATAATAAAAGATACCAGGTTAATTCAACAAAATTAAATTGACTAAAAATTTAAATTTTAAATCAAAACTTCATGAACCGTTGTAGGCTATTATTTATTATTATATATCAATATGTTTTCGTTTAAAGTAATGTAACAGAAGTGCATAGTTATGATAGTTTATGTAAGTATAAAAAAATATGTAAGTACATTTTCTCATGAATGTAACATATTCACAAATTGTGAATCACAATATTACATGTAAAGTAGTAGTGAGTAAAAGAATTTTATAAGTAAGTAAAATAAATAATGTTTCAAAAATACCTCCTTTATTGTTATTGTTTTTTGAACCCATAGCCCGATCAGGGGACACAAAATTTTACGAAAACCTCAAAAAAAATAGAGGATGGATGAAAATTTGGGAATAGGTAGTTGAAATTGTCTATTATTATATAAGAAAAAGTTTACAATTCTACATCCCCTCCATTTTACAAAAATTGGGAAATGCGGGGTGAAAAATATTTTCTCGGGGGTGAAAAAATATAAGTTTAAAATAAGTTCGAAATTGTATAAAATTATAAGTAACTTTTGTTCTATAGAGTTTTTTTACTAAGTTAATACTTTTCGAGTTATTTGCGAGTGAATATGTTCATTTTTGACAAAAAAAAAAAACATGTTTTTGGACGATTTTTCGCAGATAACTCAAAAAGTAAGTATTTTAGCGAAAAAAATATTCTCAGCAAAAATATAGCTTATAAAAAACTGAAAAAAAATGGTGTATGCATGAGGTCTGTAGACCCAGCAGGAGCAAAGTTGTAGCTAATGAAAAGTAGGTTCTTCTTCGTCAAATTCCAAATCGAATATTTCAATTTGAAATAACCCAAACACGGAGCTCTTTTCGGGGAAAATTCAGTACAACTTTTTTAAAGTGGTTAAAAAAAGGTTTATTTGTGTTTTCTAAAAAAAACTTGTAACAATAAAAGTGACTTACGCTTAAAATATTGCTGGTCTTTTTTATTTTTTGCTAAAAAAATCACGAAAATCATCCCCTAATTAGTTTCCCAAATAAAATTATTCGTTACCGCTTCACAAGTTTCTTTACTTATGTATTTTTTATATTATCTATAAGTTTCATTGGTTCAAAGTAATCATTTTTGAAAAAAATTGAGTTTAAAATAAAATTTTTTTTTTATTTTGAAAAAAATTGAATTTTTTATGGAATTACCTTAAAAATTATTAGTAATACCAAAAATCTCAAAGAGTAATAAAATGTTCGTCTTGCTTTTCTGAATATTTTTGATTTTTTGTTTTCTTGCTAGACAAAAATTGGATATGCTATACCTGTTCAAAATTTGCCTAAACTCGTGATTAGTTACTCGTTTAAGCCATTTTAACTACAGCTTTTTCAAGAATAACCACTTTGAACCGATGAAACTTACAGATCATATAAATAATACATAAGCAAAGGAACTTGTCAAGTGGTAATGATAAAATTTATTTCTGATGCTAATTAGGGGGTGATTTTCGCGATTTTTTTTACCAAAAAATAAAAGGGACCAACAATATTTTGAGCGTAACTCACTGACTTTTAATGTTAGAAGTTTTTTTAGAAAACAAAAATAAACCTTTTTTTAACCACTTTAAAAAAGTTCAAATTAATTTCCCCGAAAAGTGCTCCGTTTTTTGAGTTATTTCACATTGAAATATTCGATTTGAAAGTTGACAAAGAAGAACCTAATTTTCATTAGCTACAACTCTGCTTCTACTGGGTCTGTCGACCTAATGCATACACCGGTTTTTTCAATTTTTTATAATCTATATTTTTGCTATGAATATTTTTTTCAATAAAATACTTACTTTTTGAGTTATCTCCGAAAAACCGTCCAAAAACGTGTTTTTCTTTTGTTAAAAATGAACATATTCACTCGCAAATAACTCAAAAATTATTGACTTAGCGAAAAAACTCTATATAACAAAAGTTGTTTTGAATTAGTCATTTTATTCAATTCCGGTCTTATTTTGAGGGGATGTAGAATTGTAAACTTTTTCTTATACATATAATAATAGACAATTTCAACTACCTATTCCCAAATTTTCACCCTTCCTTTATTTTTTTGGGGTCAGATTGTTCTTTGATCGGGCTACCAGGCCTAATACATTTTAAAGTAGTAGTTGTAGTAATTTGCCTACAACTACTTAAAAATTGTTACATTACAGTCCTGTAAATTGTGGGTGAAATTAATGGGAGTCTCGTTTTTTTGTGGGAAGGGGGGGGGCGGGATCATTGAATTTCGCCAAGGGCGCCCGAATGGCAAGATACGTCCCTGTGTTAAATATCAAATTTGCAAGAGTAGCTCGTATAGTTTTGTACTCAGTATACTTGTCCACCCTTGGACATTTTATTTTTTTTTTTTTTTTTTTTTTTTTTTTTTTTTTTTTTTTTTTTTTTTTTTTTTTTTTTTTTTTTTAGGTCGGAATCTGACATAAAAGAAAGGTTTTGACATCTAAAGAAGTGCTCGAAGAAAATATTTCCTTAAGAACTGCTGCTAGGTACGCTGCCAGGGGAAGGTCATAGATTTAGACGTTGCGTATGCAAGCAGACTTGACATGCTTAAAATAAGCATATAGTCATGCAACTTTAAACGTCACGATAGCCAGCCCTGCACAAACAGATACTTTCACATAACGTTTTTTTATTCTTTAATCCAAAGAACTGTTCGTTAGTTTATTAGTGTTTTGTTTTTACTATTTATGGCATTTAGATTTTTTACTTCGGAAAAATCAAACAAGACAGAACTTTTTGTAATTTCATTAAGAAATGTTTAATAAACAACATATCAAAAAGTTCTACTCGAGAAGTGGGTGCTTCATTTTTTATTAAACAAATTAACTACGAAATTAGATGTTTTTTTAAATAACTCCGAAAATATAAATTTTAGAAAAAAAATGACTTAACCATTGAAAAACTCAGAAAATTTTACAAAAAAAACCTTATATAGGAGTTCGGTCCTGGCACGTATACTAGTTGGTGCGTATTTGTCAGCTCCAAACAAAATAGTTATTTTAGATAGTAGCTAATGAGTAAAAAATTTTTATTTTCGCATATATAAGTGTATTATAGTGCGTTCAATTATTGTACGTAAGTACTCTTTAAAATTATATAAAGCCAAGTTATTTCACTGGAATTTATTATTTATCAGAAGTCGGTTTGATACAAAAAACCCTAAACACGTTTATTCGTTATCTATAACGACATGATAAAATCACCTGTTGTAAGACAGGTCCGTATTTCAGGATTTACTTAGTTTTGAATAATAAATAAAATATGTCAAATCCGACTGCCGGGACTTCTGACTACAGGAGCGCCCAAATGGAAAACACTACTAAAACTTATTCTACTGCTTTGATTGAACAACAATTTCCAACAAAAGAACAAGCCATTGTATTCCCATCCATTGAAAACCTTAAACTTCAAGATTATCTGATTTCACTAGGAAAGTTGATCGAGCCCAAAAATATCCTATTTTCCTCAAGGCTTTCTAACAACAGAGTGTGTATGTACCTTGCAAACAAAAATGTTGTTGAAAATTTCATGAATAATTATGGAGGATCCATAGAAATTAATAACCAAAAAGTCCAAGCACGCAAACTAATCACTCCATCACAAAGGCTAATTCTGTCAAACGCTTGTCCCTCCATACCGCATGCTGTATTAATTCAAGAAATTGAAAAATTGGGCCTTCAACCCATGTCTCCCATGTCATTTCTCAAGATAAGCGCCGGTTTGCCGGAATTCAACCACATTTATAGTTTTAGACGACAAATCTTTATCACACCACCGCTTGCCCCAATACCTGAATCCATATTAATGAATTATGATAACACCAACTATAGAATTTATTTTGCACAAGATTCCTTGATCTGTTTTTCATGTAAAAGGCCAGGCCACACTGCAGCAAATTGCAAAACAATCCAAGAATCAGTTTCTGAAAATTATAACCAAAACCCCCACTCCCAATCATCTTCGCAACCCATACCTTCCGAAATACTTTCAACCAACCCCTCAAAAACTCCAACCTCACAACCAATTATCAATATAGATACAACCCAGTCCACACAAAATAGCTCAAAACGCAGTTTGGATGACATTGTTACACCTCCTCTAGCGCAAGATGATAATTCAGAAAACCAAAGTCTTGAACCATTTGTTAAACCTAATGTTGCTCCAGCTAAAAAACCAAAGAAAAGTAAGGGAAAGACTCCAACTCACGTACTCATGGAACCGACCAAGGCATTCATCTCAGAGCAAAACCCTTCATTTGTTCTTGATTTTGATCAAATATCCGATCTATTTGAAAATGTTTATGGTGCACAGGACCCAGTCAGCATCATAAAAAACTACACTAGCGAATTTGAAGCTTTAGTGAAAATGCTAACAGCAATATACCCGTATTTCAAACAAAGATCGATTAAAGCTAGATGTACAAAAATTAGAAAGAAACTATTGAAGCATTTACAGATGGCTTACTCGGATACTGAGGCATCAGAGACTGAAAGTGAGTTTTCTCAAGAATAGAGTCATGAACTTCTGTGACAATCCCAAATTTCAGTTTTATTTATTATAAATGGGCTTCTCATCAATTTTGCAGTGGAACATTAACGGTTTCTATAATAACCTTCCAATGCTCCAAATAATTCTATCCAGACACAATCCAGATATAATTTGTCTTCAGGAGACTAATTTCAAAAATGAAAACATACAAGCTTTAAAAAAATTTAAAAATTACTGCAAAAACAGAACTAACCAAGATAAAGCCAGTGGTGGAGTAGCTATCTTTGTAAAAAAGTCAATTGAAACTACAGTAGTTCCTCTCCAAACTAATCTAGAAGCAATTTGCATTAAAGTTAACTCGAGTCCAAATATCTACGTTTGTAACTTATACTTACCTTCATCAACGCAAGTAGACTCAGAAGCATTAACTGAACTCTTACAACAAATTCCCCAACCCAGGCTTATTTTGGGCGATTTTAATGCTCACAACTTTTCATGGGGCTCTTCTACTATAAATACCAGAGGAAGATTGCTGGAAGAGATATTTGAACAGTCCAACCTTTCAGTCTTAAACGACGGCAGACCCACTAGATTTAATATACAGAACGGTGAATCTTCATGTATAGACCTTACGATATGCGAACCAGGTCTGACCCCACAGCTCACCTGGGATAGGCTGGATTTCTTGTATAACAGTGATCACTACCCAATTTTTATTCATAACAACAAAAACCAACGTGGACGGACATTTACCCCAAAATGGAATTTAAAAAAACCTAACTGGAATCTTTTTTCAAATTTAGTCGAAAGCAGTATGACCACATTTAAAAGCACCTCAAATATAGACGAGACCCTTAAGAACATTGTTACCATTATCACAGAAGCAGCAGAAAGAGCAATAGGAAAAACTTCATACATAAAACAACGCAACCCCGTCCCATGGTGGAACCATGAATGCAAAACAGCAGTCGAATCTAGCAAAAGAGCTTTTAACAAATACAAGCGCTACAAGACTCTCGAGAATAAAATTGAATATACAAAACAACGTGCAATAGCCAAGAAGACAACTAGAAATGCCAAACGCCAGTCATGGACTCAATATGTATCAACGTTAAATGCAAACACTCCCATGACTGAAGTATGGAACAAAGTCAGAAGAATATCTGGATTAAACAGCAATCAGAATATCAAAAGCCTCGAGAGAAATGGAAAGGCAGTTACTAGTAATACTGAGATTGCTAAAATCCTTGCTAACACATACAAAAACCGATCCAGTAATATTAATTATAAAAAATCTTTCATTAATTACAAACAACATGAAGAAAATAAGAAAATTAGCATTACTCCTAACACAGATGAACCGTTAAATTTACCCATTTCTCAATTAGAGTATACGGAAGCATTATCAAATATTAAAGAAACTAGCGCTGGCCCGGACGATATTCCTAGTATTTTTATTAAACACCTTCCAGCGAGCGCTCACAAACAACTTCTAGATCTGTTTAACATTATTTGGCTTCAACACAAATTTCCTGAAAAATGGCATGAATCCATAGTAATACCTATACAAAAACCTAATAGTATTAAGACAAGTCCTGAGTCATACAGACCGATATCTTTAACATGCGCCATGTGTAAGTTACTAGAAAAGATTATTAACAATAGACTAAGATGGCACTTGGAGAGACAAGATTTGATTATTCCAGAACAAAGTGGTTTTAGAGACCAAAGGTCAACTATAGATAATATCATAGATTTGGAGAGTGACATTTCTGAAGCATTCGCACTAGGGGGTAAATGTCTAGCGGTTTTCTTTGACATATCAAGAGCTTTCGATACAGCCTGGCACGACTATATAATAAAAAAATTACATAGTTGGAACATTCAAGGTCACAGCCTATTCTTTATTAAAAATTTCCTTCAAAATAGAACTTTCAGAGTTAGGACAAATAACATAACATCAGATATAATGTATCCAGAAAATGGTATCCCTCAAGGCTCGGTTATAAGTCCTACTCTCTTCATAGTGGCAATCAATGATATCCTCAAAAACCTAAAATCGCCTGTAAAGGCACGAGTCTACGCAGATGATCTTGTAGTTTTCTGCAAAGGTAAAAATATACAAAATATATTTCGTCATACACAGAACTTTATACAAGACTTAGAAATCTGGTCACAAAAAACAGGTTTCTGTTTTTCCGCTGAAAAAACTCGCTTCATCCTGTTTTCAAAGAGAAACGTAACAAATATCCCCAACCTAAGACTATGTGATGAAAACCTAAAGCGTGCAACGTCAATTAAGTTCTTGGGCATGACATTCGAAGAAACCCTAAGCTGGAAACTTCATATAACAAATCTGATGTTATCTTGTCACAAGCGACTAAATCTTCTAAAAACTCTGGCCAATAAAGAATGGGGTGCGGATCGCCAAACACTTTTAATGTTATACAGAACATTAATCAGATCAAAATTAGATTATGGGTCTACTGTGTATTCTACAGCGGCTAAGACGCTGCTGAAAAAACTTGACAGTCTTCACAATCTCGCTTTACGTATAATATCTGGAGCTTTTCGCACAACACCAATCGAAAGTCTGTATTGTGAAGTTGGAGAACCCTCCTTAGAAGACAGAAGAGTTTATTTAAGTGTAGCATACGCCGCGAAAATCAGGTGTAACTCAAAAAACCCTACTATACAAAATTGTTTTACAGAAAAGTTCCCAAATCTCTTCATAAATAAACCAAGAACGGCCAAACCCTTCTACGCAAGAATTAGAAGCTACTTAAATCAAATAAACTATGCGTTCCCAGAATGCTTTCCTTCCAAACTGTCCTCAATTCCTCCGTGGCAAATAAAGAACCCTCAGTGCCTAACACACCTCATTTCTTTCGATAAACATTCAACAAACCCACAGTTAATCAAATCCGCCTTCAATGATATACTCCGCAATTACAAGGAGTATACACAAGTATACACCGATGCATCTAAATCAAATGAAGGCACTGGTGCTGCAGTCATAACCCCAACATCAACAAATAAATACAAACTCCCTTCAGAGTACTCTATTTACTCTGCTGAATTATACGCTCTATACCAGGCCACCCTTGCTGTCAATGCGTCCAGTAATACCAAATATATCATACTCACAGACTCTCTAAGTTCGGTACAGTCAATCCAATATGTCTACCCATCTAATCCTTTGGTCATCAAAATAAAACAAGAAGTTCATACCGCTCAACTGAATGGAAAAATTATCATATTCCTCTGGATACCATCCCATATTGGAATTCAAGGAAATGAAGAGGCAGACAACGCTGCAAAAGAAGCTGCAACTAGTGATAGTGCGGAGTGTACTGAAACATTTACGAGTGCGGATGTGAAAGCGGCGGTCAAACGTAAAGTGCGGTATATGTGGGAAGAAAAGTGGAAAGTGTCATCGGCCAAGCTACGCGAAATTAAAAAATCGATAAAACCCTGGCCAACATTACCAACAAGTCGGAGAGACCAGGTAATATTAACGCGACTCCGATTGGGTCATACGCGATTAACTAATAGTCATGTGTTTTCCTACAAACAAGAACCAAGATGTGACAACTGTGAAGAAAAGTTAACAATCAAACATTTATTGGAGAATTGCGCAGCATTAACGCCAAAGCGCATATTGTACAATATACCAAACAAACTGAGTGACATTTTAGGCCTACAGTGCAATATGTCAAATTTAAAGAGGTTCCTAAGTGCAATTAACATTTTATACAATATATAAAAACACAAATGTATAAAAATTATTGTTCACCACTATTGTTTCGCTAATAGCCAATTTGGCTGATGCGATTTTTGTTAATAAAAAAAAAAAAAAAAAAAAAAAAACCTTATATAAAGAATTTTCTAAAATTAAATCTGTATCTTCTGTAATTTTTTATTTATAACGCTAAAATCACCCTTCTCACAAAGATTGGCGCACTGTAAACTAGCGTATGGCGAAGTACATGGTTGAGTTATTTTAATGTAATTCTTTAACTAATGGATCACATGAAATTTTACAAATTTAACACGAAAGAAGAATAATTAAGCTATCTTATGGTTATAATAGAAAGAAATAAAATGTATGGTAATAAGTACGGTGTGGATGGAAAGTAAGCCTTACATGAATTTTGTTTAAAAATGATTTAAAAATGTGTAACTAATACAATTTTTCTTATATAACTCTCAATTTTGCACAACTTACCTTTCAAGCATCTTGCTAAATGATATTTCATTCAAAAAAAATCTCATAAATTTAATTCAAATGATATGACGTCTCAAAAAATGTAATTTTTGAAATCTTCGTAGTTTTATAGAACTTACCACTAATTTAAGACAGTACTACTCAAGTTTGAACAGATCTATTACAGTTTTATAAGTACTTTTTTAAAGCTTAGGATGTAATCTTTAAATTGCACTAAATTACTTTACTTTAGAAATGACATAAACTATTTCTTTTTGAGAAAATTAAGAAAGATAACAAAAATGTAATACAAAAACCGAAAATTACCAGATAAAAAAATGTTTTACAAAGTGATCAAAACTTTTTTCTGTAAAACTTACCTTGAATACATTTAATAATAAGCTTCAACAATAATAAATGTTCAGTAAAAAAAAAATTTTTTTTTTAGCTCTTATACAGTATGTCTGCGTAACTTGGAACCTATTGATAACTTTTTTATTATCAGTTTTACGAAAAAAAGTTATTCTTTCTAAAATACTCTGCATCGTAAATTATCTAAGATGCAATCATCAAATATCAAATTTAGTAAATTTTATAAGAGGTATGTCAAAAAATATGAATTTTACTCAAGAGTAAAGTACCTTTACATTTCACAATATCGAAAAGTGTTATTAAGAAAAGTTGTTTAGAATTAATAATTTGTTTTAGTGTTCAATTACATCCTTCGAATTAAAATATTGTGAATAATAAAGGCACTTAACTCTTAAGAAAAATTCGTATTTTTTACCTAACTCGTATAAAATTAAAAAAGTTTGATATCTGATGGTTGTATCTTAGATTTTAGACCATTGAGAGCATTTTATGAAGAATAACTTTTTTCGTAATAGTGATAATAAAATAGTTATCATAATTGAAACAATTGAATTTTTTTTTCAATTAGAATGATGTAATTGTATATTTAAACATAGTTTTTAATTTCAAACAACTTTTCATAATATCATTTTTTGATATTCTGGAATATAACGATACTTTACTCTTTAACGTAATTCATATTTTTGATATAACTCGTATAAAATTGATAAAATTTGATATCTGATGGTTAAGTTTTAGATTTTTGACTATCAAGAACATTTTATGAAGAATAACTTTTTTTCGTAAAATTGATAATAAAAAAGTTTTCCATGTGGTTCCTAGCTACGCATACATACTGTTAAGAGCTTCTGTATAAGAATTTTTTAAATTGCAATACCATATTCGGATTCAGTACAATCAAAAACAAAATAGAAACATATTTGATCAAAGTAAAATGATGAATTTAATGATATTTTTAAAATTATTTATACAAAACAATTGTTATTGTTTAAACAATTAATAAACAATTTGACATAACTCGTATAAAATTGATAAAATTTGATATCTGATGGTTAAGTTTTAGATTTTTGACTATCAAGAACATTTTATGAAGAATAACTTTTTTTCGCAAAATTGATAATAAAAAAGTTTTCCATGTGGTTCCTAGCTACGCATACATAATGTTAAGAGCTTCTGTATAAGAATTTTTTAAATTGCAATACCATATTCGGATTCAGTACAATCAAAAACAAAATAGAAACATATTTGATCAACGTAAAATGATGAATTTAATGATATTTTTAAAATTATTTATACAAAACAATTGTTATTGTTTAAACAATTAATAAACAATTAGCGGCCAAATCTGCGAGTAGAACTTTTACTTTAACAAGTATATAAACTAACAAAAAAAGTTTTAGAAAAATATAAGCTTGTTTGAATTTTTCCGAAACAATGCATGTTTTCGTTCTAATTGAACTCCATTAATTGTACAAGCATTCAGATTTAGTTTATTTTGCAAGTAAATGCACCATTAAACTAGTTGTTTTACCTTGTCCAGTATTTTACGTTTTAGAGAAATTATTTACAAGTAACCGGGGTAGAAAATTATTTACCAAGTTTTAGTTGAATCTGTAAATTACTGAAAAGTTTAGTAAAACTAGTTTTGACTGAAATGTGTTTAGTCTCAACTAGAATTAACTGATAATATTGGGTAGTTCTAGTTTTCACTAGTTAAATCTAGATTTGTCTAAAGCGCGTAGTTAAAACTAGTTTTTCCTAGTAAATTCGGGTTTTAACTGAAATCGGGTTTTTACGGTAACAGATATATATCAAATGAACTTTTCGGAGCAACCGTCTCTATAAAGTCCGAATAGCTATGATAATTGCCCACCTCCGTCGCGGAGATGGCACTTAAAGAAGAAGAAGATAGGTAGGTATATTCTGCCGCCCTAAGCAAGAAGGCAGTATCTCCAATTTTTACAATTTTCGAGTTTGCTCTTTTATATGGGTTATTAGTTATTATACAATTATTAATATACCTAACAAAGTTATAAAGCAGTAAGCCTTCATTCCTGGGTCTGGTAGACTATTAAAATTGCAGTAACTCAACTTGTTAGGCATTACTTAGTTAAAAGGCAGTAAGTACCTTATAGACGCCTAAAAAGCAGTATCTCCTACAGAAAAAAATGGAGATACTGCTTTTTAATCTAGGAACTGCTTGACTACTTTTACTACTTTTAAGCAAGTGTGTAATAACATACCTTGTTTAAAAGCGGTAACCGCCATTTTCATTAAAATTTATAAAATATCTTATAAAAAAATAAACTTATCCAATGATATGAAAAAGAACTACAACACAGTTAAACAATTCTGAAATTCATAAATATGTTCATGGTGGCTCAGCCCCGTTTATTAAAATCTGCATGATCTCGAAACTTACATTTGTGGAGATACTGCCTTCTTTCTTAGGGCGGCAGTATTAATGTCTAACGAATTTTGATAAATGAGGTTGATAAATGCAAATACCTAAGAACCTGGATTTCAGACAATAATGATCATACATCAGATCATACAACAGAAATAAGGACCAGGATAGAAATAGCAAGAAATGCGTTTGTAAAAATGAAAACAATTCTCTGCAATAAAGACCTTACATTAGATTAGAACAGAAAATAAGAGCTCTGAGATGCTACGTGTTTGCGATACTACAATATGGACTTGAAAGCTGTACATTGAAGCAAGAACACATAAATAAGCTACAGTCATTTGAAATGTTGTTATGTAGGAGCAGGGCCGCGCCAAGGCTTTCAAGCGCCCCGGGGCAAGTAATTTTAAGCGCTCCGGGGCAAGTAATTTTAAGCGCCCCTTTCCTCCTCCCTTTGTAAGTAGTTTTTTGCAACTTAGTGAATCGGTATACGGTATACCTACAAACTATTTGTTATGTGTTAGCAAAGTAATATAATCATCATAATCTAGCCGTTATGGTCTACTGCCGAACATAGGCCTCCTCTAATTTTCTCCATGTCTCCCTATCTTGAGCTACCATCATTTAGTTCCCGGCAGTTCTTTTTACTTCGTCACTTCAGCGCGTAGGTGGTCGATCTCTGCTTCGTTTGTCCTCCCGCGGTCACTATTCCAATAATCTTCTAGTCCAGCTGTTGTTCGGTGTTCTTGCCACATGACCTGACCATTTCCATTTCTTTTTTGCTACATGTTCTACTTCTACATGTCTTTGATTTTTTTCTTTGTTGATGATATTTGGTATTCTGTCTCTCCTTGTGATTCCTAGCATGGCCCTCTGGGTAACTCTTAATTAGCTGCTCTTAGATTTTCAGCAGCATGAAGAGAATATGCTAATAAGTTATTATGAATACTATAAATATTTCCAAAATACAACGATTACACTATCAGAGAACAGATATTTATATAATTATAGTCCGTTTACTCACGGTTTTTGCTCCATAATTTAAAAAACCGCTTGGATTGGACATGACATTTGGCCTACGCATAGCTTGACATATCAAAGAAAAAAATTGATATTGCGTCCATGTTGCTTTTACCCTGGGAGTGAGTACCACCCTGTTTCGGGGATGAAAAAATATACATTAAAGTCCGCAAGGCAATACTTTTCAAGTTATTTGCGAGTGAATATGTTCATTTTTTTTAACATAAAACCACGGATTTAGACTGTTTTTTTGCAAATAACACAAAAAGTGTGTATTTTATTAAAAAAATCGTTACAGCTTTATAATTTACTCATGTATTTATGTATTTATGTACTTATGTATTTTTATATGATCTCTAAGTTTCACCGTTTCAAAGTGACCATTTTTAAAAAAATTGGTTTAAAAAAATTGAAATTTTGAAAAAATTTTTCAAAATTTTTCCTAAAAATATTTGTTCGTTAAAATACTTACTTTTTGAGTTATTTCGAAAAACGCGTCTAAAATAGTTATTTATGAAACAGTTCGTGAAGTATGCTTTTGCGAACGCACGCGATTTTTAGAGCACGAACGACAACGGAGCGAGTGCTATAAATCGAGTAAGTTCGCAAAAAGTACTTCACGCACAGTTTCATACAATATTTTATCTGCTCTATGTCATATTATGTATTAGTTTTTAGTTTGTGAAAACTGTCATTATAGATAGCAGTGCGTGAAGGGTTTAAAGTGTGCGTGAAGTAACAATGTATTTTAAATGGGATTTACTTTTTCGCACACTTTCAATGGGTTTTTTGGCACACTTTCATATAATCAAATATCCTTAACTTTCGCGTTGTCATGGTGATGACAATATGAGCAATGACTTACAACACAATTTTTGACAGTTTTGTGGTTTGAAAGTAGTTAGGATTGTTAAATGTCAAAGTTCTAAAAATTATAGAATAGAAATCAATTCCAGTGACGAAGAGTTACAGTTTTTTTATTTGTTTATCGAAGAGTAGATAGAATATTGCATGAAACTGTGCGTGAAGTACTTTTTGCGAACTTACGCGATGTCTAAATATCGCGTGCGTTCGCAAAAAGCATACTTCACGAACTGTTTCATAAATAACTATTATCTACGATAAACAAATAAAAAAAGCTGTAACTCTTCGTCACTGGAATTCATTTCTATTCTACAATTTTTAGAACTTTGACATTTAAAAATTCTAACTACTTTCAAACCACAAAACTGTCAAAACTCTTGTTGTAATTCATTGCTCATATTGTCATCACCATGACAAGGCGAAAGTTCAGGATTGTCACCATGACAACGCGAAAGTTAAAAACAGTGCGAAAAAGTAAATCCCATTTAAAATACATTGTTACTTCACGCACACTTTAAATCCTTCACGCACTGCTATCTATAATGACAGTTTTCACAAACTAAAAACTTATACATAATATGACATAGAGTAGATAAACGTGTTTTTTTATTGAAAAATGAACATATTCACTCGCAAATATCTCGAAAAGTATCGACTTAATCTGAAAACTTTATAAAACAATTTATTTTCATAGTTACTTACAATTCGTCAGTTTGTCCACCTCCGGTCGTATTTTGAACTTATATTTTTTCACCTCTGAGAAGGTGTGGTACTCACCCCCAGGGCAAAAGCATACGTCGATACAATATCAATTTTTTTCTTTGATATGATGGTCAAATTTGATGCCAAATCTAAGCTGTTCTAAAATTCGGAGGCTTTGCAATATTTTACCGTGAGTGAATGGACTAATAGTTCAGTTTAATGAGAGAAATAAGGGTTCGTACACCTATGGGATCAAAGTAATACTAACTGCTATTTTAATATTTACCTACGATTGGTAAGTTTTCAATTTTACAAGATAATAAAATATTACTAATATTTTTAGTAATTTCGGTATTGTCAATTTTTTTTTCGGCACCTACCGGCGCGGCGCCTTTTTGATTCGGCGCCGAGGGGCACTGCCCCTCTTCGCCCTAATGGACGGCGCGGCCCTGTGTAGGACGAAGCTTAGAATATCATGGACACAGAAGAAAACGAACATGGACATGAATGTATTGCGAGAAATGGGCAAGAATACGAAATAATAAACACAATAAAAATAAGAAAGCTACAATGTCTGGGACATGTAATGAGTGGACACTAATATGAAAAGGTAAGACTGATAATACAGGAAAAGATAAGAGGAGGAAGGAGTATAAGGAGAAGAAGAGTGTCATGGTTAAAAAAAATCAGGGACTGGTTTAAATGCAGTTCTATACAATAGAACAACTCTTCAGAGCAGCGGAATACTTATAGAGTAAAGATAGTGATGATGGTATCCAACCTCTGATTGGGATACGGCACTTAAAGAGAAGACGAAATATATATTTTTAAACATGTTATCACTATTCACTAGTTGCCGATATGGTGTATTATCCTTATTTTGGGGTATTTTAAAAACGATTAAAGATACCATAATATACATTTTAAATATAATTCTCAAAAAGCCTTTTGTCTAAACATGTAGGTACTCGTATATATGTAATTCATTATTCATTATCTGCAGTTGAGAGAAGTAATGACCTTTCTCTTTTCATAGAATAGACCGTTTCAACAATTACATTGCAGAATTAGTAAAAGAAGGAGGTAACCTAGTCTATTTAAAAAACAACGAAAAATGACGAATAGTTCTAGGAAAATCTTTTAATTGGTCTAGGAGGCTGGGAATGTTTTTAATCTCGTCCAAGTTTAGACGCCGTTTAAGAGATAAACGGGATATTTAATACCTGTACATGTGTAAAGTGTTGGGTATCTAAGAAAAAGCCAGATCAAGTTAACCACGTAAAAAATAAGCGCAAGGAAATAACATTTGAACTTCCGTAAGTTTTTATTCTGGGACGAGTAAATCATTGCACCGATACGTCAAAATGGTGCGTTCTGGAATCGGATTTCGAACAGGAATTTATAGGGACTATGATAATATATTTTTAGGATAAGGACAAGGATTTAGTCTGGGCAAATTATCTGAAAATAAACCCAATTTTTGGGAAAAGTTTTTTTAAAGTTTTTATTGCATATATTAATCGAATCGTAAGATCAAATATATTAGAAATATCTGTTTGCAAAAATAGTAATTGGAAATATGAAAAACCAAGATAGGGAATGATAAAAGAGGACATAAATCAGTTATGGGAAAGGAAAGATTAGGAGAGAGAAATGATAATGGAAGTCGACTAAATACAGTTCTGTGAACAAAACGAGATTCAGTGGCGTAGCTGACGATTGCAACCCCCCGACAATTTTTGTGGGCCCCCGTATTATAAACATAATATATTAGACAACTAATAACAGTATAACTACTAAAATATGTGTAAAGTGTAAATGACAATGTTTGGCCTTTCTTAGTTAAACAATATAACAAAATAATGGACAGTCGCCAGCTTCTAGTCCACAACGACATCCCCGATATTCTTGGAAACCGTCTCCGATCCAGGTTACCCCCTCTACAATCTGCTCAAGCGCTGCAGCAATCCAACTTTGACTTAAATACCCGATGGAGAGAAGATTGGGAAAGTAGGACAGATCCGCATTACCATAGTCTACCGGACATCATAGGGAAACCTGGCGAATTTGAACGTCCCCGTAAGATTTGGGCAGCCCTTAATCGAATTCGAACAAACTGTGGAAGATGCGCCGACTCCCTCCACAGATGGGGTAAACTCCCCTCGCCTTCTTGTGACTGCGGCGCTGCAAGACAGACGATCAGTCACATTGTTCAGGACTGCCCACGCAGAGCATACACAGGCGACCCTATAGACTTTGTAATGGCAACCGAAGGGTCAATCGAATATATAAAAAAAATTGGACATCTGTTTGTGATGCATTGTATAATGCATAAATCTAAATATATTCTGTGATATACTTAAGCCATACGCTAAATAAAATAAAATAAAAATATTAAAGTTCAAATAAAGGTTTATAAGAGATGGTTCCAATAACCGTAAATAGGTACGAGTTTAGCTATAAAGTAAAGTGCCCATGGTGGCATAAAATGTAGTAAATGCTAATGCTTCAAGTACGTACTACATTTTTGAAGATTTCACTACACTTAAAAAGCATTTGCTTTTCTCCGTAGTGTTTGCTTCTATTTACCAGCCTACATAGAAGAATGTACTACGCTTTTGAAGTATGTGCTTGTTTAGTAGTATTGTTGGGTTATTACTGTACTGATTTATTTATTTGTGAACTATTACGCGAATTGACTTTTAATTATTATTAAATAAATAAAAGACTCACTTGAAATTGTTTAATTTATAACACTTACAATTTAACACTTAATTTTACAACAATATATCTAATTTATTTTACAGTTACATACTAACTTATTTAATTCATTTGCAAATATTTATTTATCTACTTTAAAAATACATTTCAAACTCGTTCACAAAAACGTAACAATATAATATCGCGTCGAAATTAGTAACTGACTGGCCTGCGAACGAATTTCGGTTCTTTATATATACTTCGGCAGCGCTCGCTCCGAACGCCGTGGATAGGAATGGTATTGTCTCGTAACGCCGAGAAGCTTCGGGAAGAAATAGGCCAATTTGTGAGCGGACTAAATAGTGTCACATTGCCCCCTCCTTAAAAGATGGTTCCTCCTGGAACCTTGTCGGGACTGGAACTGGATGCTGGTATCTGCAACTGGACCCTCTTTTACAACTCCCAGTTGTATAAAAGTGGAAGGGGACGGTCTTCGCTCCGCACCAGTAACTATGCGGATTGCAACAGACTAACACCCGGACCACGGTGTCTTTAAAAATTTCTTCTACCATATTTCGGATAACTCTCCAGTCTAATTGGCGGCATTCTAACTTTGGAATGGCTAACTTTTGCACGTCGGACTCCAACACGTACTCTCTCAATTGAAATAATGCATCCCATACATCTTGGTAGGTAGGTTGGTCATGGATAGTGTCTTTTGTTACCAGATAGAATAGGTAACGTAATGCATCTTGGAGTTTCAATCACTTGCCAGGAGCTGGCAGTTGGCATTGAAGTTCTGCAACTCTACCAAACTTCCTTCGAAAGGCGGATGCCAACCCTCGTGCGTCTTTGATACTGGCCGGGATGGTATGGGCCAGTGAATAGTCATCGGGAAGTGCGAGTAGATCTCGCTTTTCTTCATTGGTAACACCATGTCTCGCTTTACCGGTACCTCCATAGGCCCCCATGAACTCCTCGAACGTGAGGTCAGGTATTTCTCGAACTTGGTTTACTTCCACTTCTTCATCACGTCGTGGTCTACCTCGTACGGCGCCAACCGGTTATGATGGACTATCATCGGCTTTCCCCTAGGAATCTTGCTTATTCGGTAGATACCGTCATTAATTTTCTTGACAATGACGTACGGACCTTTCCAGAACTGCTGCAACTTGGGAGAACAACCTGTTCGCTTCTTTGGATTATAAAGCCAGACTTTGTCGTTCTCCTTGAAACATCCCTTCTCGGCTTGGGTATCGTATCGTTTCTTCATTCGGTCGCTAGCGATCTGAAGATGGGAACGGACCAACTCATGTATATCGTCCATTCTTCTTCGCAATTCATTCACGTAATCCTCACCAGCAACATCTTCTCCAGGTCGACATCCAAACTCTAGATCACAGGGTAGACGCATCTCACGTCCAAATAGGACTTTTGCTGGTGTTTGGCCAGTTGATTCATTAACAGCAGATCTATAGGCAATTGCGAAGAACGGAAGTTACTGGTCCCAGTCTCGTTGATGATTGGACACCATCTTTGTCAAATACTTGCCGACTGTCCTATTCATACGCTCCACCATTCCATCCGATTGTGGGTGATAGGCCGTAGTTCTTGTCTTCTTCATGCCTAGTCTATCACAAATTCCCTGAAATAGATCGCTCTCAAAGTTCCTTCCTTGGTCACTATGGATCTCCAGAGGCACTCCGAATCGGCTGATGCAGTCTTTGATTAACACATCTGCAATAGTGGCGGCCTTCTGGTCTGGAATTGCGTAGATCTCAACCCATTTCGTGAAGTAATCCATTACCACCAACATGTATTTGCATCCATTGTCACTTTCTGGAAATGGCCCGGCAATATCCAAAGCTATTCTTTCAAACGGACTTCCAACATTGTACTGTCTCATAGGAGCCTTTCTTTTCCGGTAGGGTCCGTTACTTGTAGCACAGGTAGTACATTTCTTACACCAGTCCTTCACATCGTCGGAACTATTCATCCAATAAAATCGTTCCCGAATTCTCTGAAGGGTTTTCTTTACACCAAAATGACCTCCTGATGGACTGTCGTGTAACTGACGAAGTACTTCGGCTACTCTGCTCTTTGGAATCACCAACTGTGTTCTCCTCGCTGAACCATCATCATTTTCCATTACTAGTTTAAGCAAGCTGTCTTCCAAGATAAATGAGTCCCACTGGGCCCAATACGTCTTAACTACGGAGCCTAGGCTTGATATTTCTTGCCAAGATGGTCGACGATTTTCCTCTTTCCATTTTCGAATCTTCTGTAAAACTGGATCTTTCTCTTGTTCTTCCTTGATCTTGGTAGGCGTCCACTCGTCGTTGACCACAGTTGTTCTTAGCACTGCTGCTTCCTTTGACTCCGTTTTGTTGCAATGGGAACACTCTGCTGGGCACGGTCTTCTAGATAGAGAGTCAGCGTTCCTGTGGCTAACTCCGGCCCGATGCTCGATCTTGAAATCATATTCTTGAAGTCGTTCAATCCATCTGGCTATCTGACCCTCTGGATTCTTAAACTGCATTAACCATTTAAGGGCGGCATGGTCGGTTCGGATTAGAAACTTCCTTCCGTAGAGGTATTGATAGAAGTGTTCCACTGATTTTACTACTGCTAGAAGTTCTCTTCTCGTGACGCAATAATTTCGTTCAGGTTTTGAAAGCACTTTACTAAAATATCCAAGGACTCGTTCCTGTCCTCCTTGAATCTGCGACAGCACTCCTCCAATTACTTGCATCCGTATCTAAGATAAACTCTACTTCTGGCAGTGGATACCCTAATATTGGCGCTGTAATTAAATGCCGCTTCAAAGTTTCAAAGGCCGTTCGGCAGTCTCCATCCCAGCAATAATCTCTTGCTTCCTCTGTAAGTCGCGTTAATGGCTTAGCGATATCTGCAAACTTCTTAATGAACCTCCGGTAGTAAGTACATAGTCCCAGAAAACTTCTCACTTGATGTTTATCAGTTGGTTCAGGCCATTCCTTAAAATGGAATCGATTTTTCCTTTGTCCACGGCCACTCCTTCTTTGCTGACTATATGGCCTAAATAATTGACTTTACTTTGAAATAGCTGGCATTTCTTGGGATTTAATATTAACTGGGCAGCTGTAAGTCGATTAAAAAGTCTTCTAAATTCTTCAGGTGGTCTTCAAACGTCTCCCCCAAAACGATTATGTCGTCTAAATACACCAGGCATGTTTTCCAAGATAACCCTCTCTACACATTTTCCATAAGCCTCTCAAATGTCGCAGGAGCATTACAGAGTCCAAACGGCATTACGTTGAATTCCCATAATCCAGATCCTGTCGTGAAGGCCGTCTTCTCCTTGTCCACTGGATCCATTTCTACCTGCTAATATCCAGACTTCAAGTCCAACGTAGAAAACAATTTACTTCCAGCCAATGTGTCCAATGTGTCGTCGATCCGAGGCAGAGGATAACTATCTTTCTTGGTAACATTGTTCAACAAACGGTAGTCCACACAGAACCTCGTAGCTCCATCTTTCTTCGTGACCAGGACCACCGGAGAGACCCATGGGCTCGTAGAAGATTCTATCACCCCGTCTTTCTTCATTTCTTGAACAATCCTTTCAGCTTCCTCTCTCTTCGCCTGTGGTAATCGTCGAGCTGTTTGACGAATTGGCCTAGCGGAACCAGTGTCAATTTTGTGTTTGACAACTGTCGTTCTTCCTGTCTTTCCTCCTTTCGGTACGAATATGTCACGATATTGCCGAAGAAATTCCCTTAATTTCCTCTTTTCTACTTGGTTTAGAGACTGGCCTGCAACTGCAACCATTTGGTCGAACTGTTCTTAAAATCCAATTGAAATCCACGCAAATTCATTACGTCCATTCCTAATATAACATCTTCTTCGATGTCTGCAACTATGACAGTATGGACGAACTTTTCTGCTCCAATCCCTAATTGTATCTGGATTTCTCCGTGGGTGTTGGCATTTTCACCTGTGGCAGTCCGCAGTCGCAACCTCGTTGGTAAGAGTTTCTTACGGCTGTTTATAACTGACGGTCGTGTAATGGTCCTGGTCGCTCCGGTATCCACCAACAATGTATACTTTTTACCATTTATTTCTCCATCTACATATACACTATCTTCACGAGATTTCAAAGAAGCTATTAGTATGAGAGGGTCTTTGGAAAAGTTGCGGGTCGAAGCTGCCCCCCTAAGGCCGACCCGTTCTAGTTTTCCTGCTGGTGAGTCTCTTGATTGTTATTGTACCTAGGGTACTTACATGAGCTCCGTACGTGTCCCATTGCACCACAGTTCCAGCACCTTATGGTCTTCGTTTTCCTGGATGCAATGTATTTCATCATATTAACAAGCTGGTCAAGTTTGTCCTCATCCTGTTCCTCTTTCACAGTCCTCACTTTACTGTACCCACCAGAGGCCTGGGTAGCTGATTCGTATTCGAGGGCGGCAGACAAGACATCGACCAGCGTCTTGTGACGAGCTAATGGCAGTGTTCTTTGCATTTCATGATCACGAAAGCCATCAATAAATGTTTGAACAGCCAACTTTTCCATCATGTCTTCGGGAGCTGTTGGATATGCATATCGTACTAACCTCGCAATATCGACCTCGTATTCTTGAAGAGCTTCATCTTTCTTTTGTCTTCGATTTTTAAACTGCGACTGATAGACATGCTCTAAATGTTCGTGTCCGTATCGCATATTCAGTCTCTTTTTAAGCTGCTCGAAGTCATCTGTCTCCTCGACGGCTATTGTCTGGAGGACATCCAAAGCGTCGCCTCGTAGAGCAATAGTGAGGTTTACAGCTTTTTCTTTTTCGGACCATCCGTTCGCTCTGGCCGCCGATTCGAACTGTTTCATGTAGTTGTTCCATGATGACTTTCCGTCGAAATTTGGCACCTTAACACGAGCATGCCCTACACTCCCTTCAACCATCGACCGTGGCTCCAATTTGTATTTGGTTTCATCATCCTTAATGTCTGTTAAGATGGGTTCCATCCCTTTGTCTACTTTTTCCGTTTCCTCCATTTTCTTTTCTATTTCCTTGATCTTTTCTTCAAAAGTAGATTTTATGGACGATATCTTGTCGTCAAAATCCGAAGTGACTTTAGAGATCTCGTTAGTCATTTTGCTGTCAAGGGATGAAATATCACCCGAAACTTTCTTCTCTAACGATGCAATGTCTGTCGAAACTTTCAAAACATCCGAGGAAACTTGGGAAATTTCACTAGAAACCTTTTTCTTTAACGATGTAATGTCTGCCGAAACTTGGAAGATTTCACTAGAAACTTTGTTCTCTAACGATGTAATGTCTGTCGATACTTGGGAGATTTCACTAGAAACTTTGTTCTCTAACGATGTAATGTCTGTCGAAACTTGGGAGATTTCACTAGAAACTTTGCTCTCTAACGATGTTATTGACGAAATTAAAGCAGCATGCTTGTCTTCAAACACGTAAGTTTCTGGATCATGACCCTCTTCTTTTAGTGCGTTCTTCAGACGTTCAACTAGATCAGCCTTTTTGCCAGTAGAACTCAGGTCCCTTTCTTCCAATTCAAGTCTCAGGTCTGCAATTGTTAGCTTACACAAGGAAGGCATGATCATACACTTTATTTATTACGATTTATATTTAGTTATTATTAAAGATTCCACACTGCATTAAACCGAGCTTATATTACTTATTTATTTTTTATCCACTTCTGATCACCAGTTGTTGGGTTATTACTGTACTGATTTATTTATTTGTGAACTATTACGCGAATTGACTTTTAATTATTATTAAATAAATAAAAGACTCACTTGAAATTGTTTAATTTATAACATTTACAATTTAACACTTAATTTTACAACAATATATCTAATTTATTTTACACTTACATACTAACTTATTTAATTCATTTGCAAATATTTATTTATCTACTTTAAAAATACATTTCAAACTCGTTCACAAAAACGTAACAATATAATATCGCGTCGAAATTAGTAACTGACTGGCCTGCGAACGAATTTCAGTTCTTTATATATACTTCGGCAGCGCTCGCTCCGAACGCCGTGGATAGGAATGGTATTGTCTCGTAACGCCGAGAAGCTTCGGGAAGAAATAGGCCAATTTGTGAGCGGACTAAATAGTGTCACAGTATTTTGCTTCAGTTTAAGTGAAGTTGGTGGGTGGACGTCTTCGGCGTAGGTCTTTTTTTGTTACAATATGGCAGCATTTATGAATGTGTGTCATAGAAAAATTTACAAACTAAGAAGAAGATTCTTTATTTTTGGGGTCATTCTTTTATCAAATAAAATTTAATAATTGTGAAGAAGATTAACAAATAACAATTGTTCATTTTTATCCTCGCGTAACTCGTTTGTCGCTTCGGAATCTGAGTCACTAGTTTTTACTCATGTACAATTCTAATAATGAAATAATCCAACAAATAGTTTATTCCTTTAAACGAGAATAAAATTTAATGCGAAAATTCTTGGTTTACCGATAGATTTTATAGATCATAATATTTTCACTATAAAAAAATTAATTTGAAAAATACAATAGTAATTAAAATTAATTTTAAAAAATACAATAGTAATTAATTTGATTTATGTAAAAAAGTACTTACTTCAATTGAGCTAACCGTCTATTTCTTCGCTTTTCAGTATCACATTTCTTGTAACAACGTCCCATATTTTAATTTGCGCAAATAAAGAAATAAATAAAGTCTTTATAAATTAATTGAGTAATACTACATTTATACAACGCAGTTCTTCACATGTTCAAACCTTATCTAAGCTTTCCATGGTAACACTACATTATTAAAATAACTTTACAACTTTTTTTCTTTTTCGACTATTTGTATAGTATATAAATAATGGTATATATAATGGTGAATACATAATTAGTGAAAAAATAATCCTATCATTTATACAAGTAAATGTTACCCAAGAACCAAGAATATTCAAAAACTGAACGAAACCGAAATAGACATCTCTACCTTTCTAATGACAATGTCACTGTCAACCTAATGTTTACATCTGTATTTTCCATACCAGTGAGAATTTTACTACACGTAATTTGCCGTGTAAAGACAGAAAAAGTAGGGATAGCCGTAAAATATTTGCGAATTATGTACCCATAGCCTTAAGTTATTGTTTCTATCGATTAATTTAGCTAAAACATGATCATATTTAGCTAGTAAAAGAACCACCGACAAAAAAAATTACCTTTTTGGGATTCACTTTCATCTAAACTACCAATATGTCCACTAAACCCTAATTGCACCCGAAAAGAGTAAGAGTTACGTCAATTATCTGCTTTATTACTTCCTTCCAAATTCCCTATTTTGATGCTTATTAGGGAAATATATTTTGATCCCCTTTAAAAACAGTAGAAGTATTAAGCTTGAAGGCTTTAATTTAAGGTGCCCCTCCTAAAGTCGGGGACCCCCGCCTTGCGGGCCCTGCGGGCCTGTCAGCTACGCCACTGACGAGATTATAATAGGTGGACGTATGTTTAAGCACAAAAACATACACAAATAAACGTGGAGATCTCCAAGAGGAAGATACAGACATCAAATCGACCATGTACCTACTGATCCAGTGAGAGTGGAAAAGTTGGCTACAATATGTTAGAAGTTTACGAGGAGCAGCTGTGGGATCAAACCACATTCTAGTAAGGGCCAAAATAGAGATAAAATTAGTCAAAGACAAAAACCGGAAGGTAAACAGAAGAAAAAAAGAAAATAAACCGAACAACAGCGCCCCAAAAATGAGAAAACAGTGGAAGAAATATGGAAGAACTTTAAGGATATAATGTAAAAAACTTCAAACGAAACGTTTGAAACGAAAAAAAGTAAAACAAAAAATGGACAACTAGAGACACATTACAACTAATAAAAAAAAATGAAACTCGAAGAAGAAATGAAACTCAAGGAAGCAACCGAAGAAGGAAAAGCGCTAGAAAGAAAATACAAAGAAAAAAATATAGCAGTTAATAAGCAATCCAGAAAAGACAAAAGAAGTTATGTAAATGATATGTTTAAAATGTCAGGAAAAATTACGCAATAAAACGATCTGAGAACACAATACACTATCATCCGAAATTTGACAGGACAAACAATGAAAAGTAATAAAGAAATCAAAAATAAACAAGGAAATATAATTAAAGAGGAACATGACATAATACAAGGATGGAAAGAACATAAGAAAAATATGCTCCAAACACGAGGCAACACCAGATATAGACGAAGAATAATGTAATACAGGAGTCAGAGAATAGCACAGATGAAATTACGAAAGAAGAAATACAAAACACACTGAAATATCCAAAAAATAGCGAAGTCGCTGGAAGTTACAACCTAACGATACATTTAATAAAGGCCGTCGCAAACGAATCAATATAGAATTGTTACACAACTCTTTAACAATATATGGGTCGACGAGGAGCTCTCAAAGGAATGGAACAAGCGTGTAATCATTCAGATACCAAAAAGAGACGATTTAAGTAAATGCGAGAATTGGCGAGCAATAACACTGCTAAGCTCCACATCCAAAATAATGTCCAAGATCAAATTAAATAGGCTGAAGCCAGAACTAGACAAGAAACTAAGAAGCAACCAAGCAGGCTTTCGCGCTAAACGCTCCAATGTCGACCACAGTATCCTAGGAACCACTCCTAGCAATTCAACTTTTTTTCTTTTAAAAGAAGCGCTTTGCTGAGTCCTTTCCAACACCGTTTTTTTTATGTTAATATAATCTATTAGTCTATTAGCACAGTATAAAGAGGGACAGTAGAACCACTCTCCGAAAAATTGGCAGTAAAATCTGTAGTCGCGCATGTCGACTGCGCAATGTTCGTAGTCGCTTTTTCCCACTCTCGCATTGCTAGTCGCATAGAGACGTACGGGTTTTAACAGGGAAAACCCGCATCGGACCACTGGTGACTTATCAATTGCGTACTGCCGGTATTACTTCTTGAGATCAAAGTGCCGACAGGGAAGTGGTTTTACTGTCCCTCTTTATACTGTGCTATTAGTTACCGAGATATTATATTTGTTTATAAGCTAAAAAATTGTTTATAACTTTAAACGATTCTGAGGCCGCTTAAATAGTCCAATTTCAATTATACATATAAAGTACGTTAGGTAGGTATAACGCCTTTTTATACGTAAAATCATAGTTATTTTGTTGGGTCTTAATTATGTATGTATACACCGTTCTTAGGCGTCAACGCCCTTCGGTAGGGATCTATGGAGGAGTATCACCAAGCCGGAAGCCCTTATCCCTTCCCGTACCGCTCCTCCATAGGTCGATCAGACGCCAGTTTATTCCAGACCAAGCCGTAGACTCTATTGAGTTTTATACTACGGCGTTGGCCTTTTATAAATTTCATGACCTAGCTGAGGCTCGAACCAGCGACCGCAAATCGCAAATCCACTAAACTTGTCGATCGACTGAGCCCCAGCTAACTGGACCGTCAAGACCGACGGGTCTTAATTATTCTGGTTATTATTGCGACCGTAAATTTTTAGTTAACAATTAGTTTTTTTAATTATTGATAAATAATTACTTTTCTAAAATTGTAGTTGAAAGTAAAATATTTTATTGAGAAAACCCGGATTTTAGGAGGAAAATTTTAGTCGAAGAAAATCGGGAAAAAATATCTGTGTGCAGATTTAAATTACGCTGAATTTTAATTTGAGTGTTTTTGATTTAAAGTTAAAATCTTCGGAGTTTCAAAGAAATAATTGAAAAAAAAACAACATTTCGTAGTGATAATTTGTTAATATACAAAACAGCACGCTTTTTATGGATTAGCAAACCGATATTACTAATGTATGCAATTTTAAGATTCGATTCCAGCAATAAAATTGCTGGTAAATAACTTTTCCCAAAAATGGTCTATTTTTCAAAAATTTGACCAGACTATTTGTTGGATAAGGATTGGGACGTCAGTTTTGAGATAAATGTTGGTTGAGATTCCTTCCCGATTTTTTTTATGTGTAGTCTATTTAAAAAATTCTCATATCAAGTTTTTTTCCGAGTAAATCATTAAGTATTAATACATAACATAAAATCTGCTTATTAGTATAAACAAAACTACACTCACCGGCACAAAATTCCGTCACCCAAAATTTTTAATTAAGTTTGACAATCTGTAACTTTCTTATTTGTACTCCGATTTTCAAGATTGTTGCACCAGTTTGTAGGTACATGTATTGATGTCGTTTGTTATTATCCGGTAACAAAAATTTTTTGCTTTTTGTATAGGTACATTTTTGTTGTAAAATTAATAATAAACGAAATAATTCAATAATTATGCCATAGCTGTATTTTCCCCCATAACTCTGAAAATATCGACCGCACGAAAAAAATTGTAATAAAAGAAATTATAGAAAATCACATTTTCAACAAATTTAGTTATTATACTTTTTGTCGAGAAGTTGAAAAGGGCGGAGATATTGAGCAAAAACGGTTCCAGTTTCAAATCAAAATGACGGCTAACGCAACAGCGGAATTCAGTCGAGATTTTAAATTTACACTACTATTGATCCTCCCTAAAGATTAGAAAAATAAAATTTGGAGCAGCTCGGCATGCAAGCTTAAGCCTGTTATTCATCTAACCCGACTGGACTATCCCTGCTGTCTTTGTTATCTACCACATACGGAAATTGACCAAGAGCTAGCAACGTCGGAAAAAAATCGTATTAAGACTGCTGATTCTTTCATATATTGTTCCCTATGCTTCCTCCAACACCGTACCGGCCATCTGGCTACTGATACAGGTTGCGTTCATTACTGCGCAGCACACTTTTGTACAGGTAAAGATATCGAATTTAAAATTATTGTAAGACGAAAAAAAATTTTGTCGTATATGAACTGTAATTGCTAGACATTTCTGTGGTTTAAAAAGTAATGGCAAAAAAACTTTTCGTCCTAAAATAATTTAAATTCAATATACAGGGTGATTGATGAGTGAGGTAAAGCTCAGTAGATCCTCTATAGTAATAGATAGCAATAAAAGTTAATAATAAAAATTGTGGGCAACTTTCAGCTTCACATTACAAAATTAGTTAGATCGTTACGGGGTGTTCGATAACATAGTGGCAGACCAAACTTATGTTTTTTTAAGTGGAACACCCTATATTTTATTTTATGTTCGAAATTCTCTTAACTTCCCCATCACAAAAATATAAAGGTTTGTTATGTTATATAGGGCTTTTACAAAGTTATAACCAATTTTTATGAAAATCGTAACAAGTTCAGCTCCCTGTATAAATAAAAAAAGCACAACAGCGATGGTTTACTGGTGCCATATTTTTTTGTTGATTGTGAACATTTTCAAGAACTGTTGATATTGCTAATTTTCCTTATATCGAATACAGTGTGAGTCAAAACGCAAGTACATTCTTTTCTCAGAAATTTTAAATGGAACACCCTGTATTTTATATTACTATCGAAAAAAATCATTACCGTACTTTAAATTTTGTATAATATTCCCTATGCCTAAATTTGTCAGTTTTCGAGATATTTTAATTTTTCAGCGCAAGTTATTAATTAGGGTGTTCTATTTAAAATTACTGTGAAAATAATGTACTTACGTTTTGACTCACCCTGTATTCGATATAAAGAAAATTAGCAATAGCAACCATTTTTATAAATTTTGACAATCAACAAAAAAATATGGCACCAATAAACCATTGCTGTTGTGCTTATTTTTATTTATACAGGGAGCTGAACTTATTACGATTTTCATAGAACATTGGTTATAACTTTGTAAATACCCTGTATAACATAACAAACCTTTATATTTTTGTTATGGGGAAGTTAAGAAGATTTCGAATATAAAATAAAATATGGGGTGTTCCATTAAAAAAAAACAAATGTTTGGTCTGCCACTATGTTATCGAACACCCTGTCACATTCTAACTAAGTTTGTAATGTGAAGCGCAAAGTTAGCTACAATTTTTGTTATTAACTTTTATTGCTATCTATTACTATAGCGGATCTACTAAGCTTTTTCACACATACATTAGATATTCATAATATATTAGATAAAGATTGGAAGAAATTTTGGTGGAAATCAACTTGTGTGAATCGAACACCGCTGTCCTGCGCGTAGCACCAAAAATTAATGTTTATTTAAAAAAATTCCTGACGCCGTGATAGTTAATCGATTTTAATTTTGCAAATTGCAAATGAAAGATACAGTACACTTCTATACGCAAAAAAAAATTCAACTTGCTATCTGCTTTATTTTCAGTCCTGTAACATTTTGAAAAAATGAATTTTTTTTGCGAAAGCTGGATTGCAAAATCTATTGAACCGAACTTAATGAAATTTACAGTATTATTTTACTGTATTATAAAGTTTTTCTGGGTGAAATATGATGGTCCTAAGTGTAACATAAATGCTTTAAAAACGTAAAATGCAAATACTTGTTTTTGTATGGATTTTTCGCATATATTGGTATTTTGCAACATGGGTGACTATTTTTTAAATTGTTAATCAATTTTATATTGAAAGAAATTTAATTACGCATCTTTTATGTCAGTACAACTTTTCTCGGAAATGAATACTTTTAAAGTTATAATCAAAAACGAAGAAAAAAATCGAATTGTTCCTTCATTTTTTGACATTTTGATTATTTAAACAATGTTCCGGACCTTTTTGAGTGGGAGGATAACTCAAAAATTATTAAATGAGTTATTTTCAAGCAATTTCTGCAAAAAATATGAGTCACCTCTCAACATCCAAATGTACTAATATTTTTACAGATGCGCCCTGGTCTAGTTAGAGAATGGACTTTATTATCGAGAGTCTAAAAAAGGGAAAATCAAAAAGAAGATCTAAAACGCACACCCTTAGACATTTGAATTAAATGTGTGATAAAAAGATACTTTAGTCAACATCAATTAACGAAAAAATCTCAAATTCGCCGGATAAAAGCGTCAGGTTCTAAGATTGTGTAAAAGCAACGATAAGAAAGAAACACAAAACATTGTGTATTTTTATGTTTTACATACAAATTGAAGTTTACATACGCATCAGCACTTCGTCGACTATTTCGCTAACGCGGATTCTTCTGCATGTCATGGAGTCTTAAAAGTTCAGCATATTCCCACGGTCTAATAAATTATTATTTACCTATGAACGGCTCATTCGAAAATTGCCAATTAAGGTATTGCACATTACACACACACACAGGAAACTTTATGTCGTATTGCTGGCAATTTTAACCTTTCAGGTCAAGAGAGTTGATAATACGCCACATAATCAGCGTGCGGCGCGGCGCACCCCCAAAAATATGCGTTATCATTACTAACAAATATCCCTCTTCGAGTTCTTCTTCTTCTTCTTCTTCTTCTTCTTCTAATGGCGCTACAACCAGAGCAGCTTTATCCATTAGGCAATATAGGCAGTTGCCTAGGGCGGCACATTATGAGAGGGCGGCAAAAATACTGTACAAAAATATTTGTATATAAAAATTATGGATCTAGGTTCTGTCATTAAAGAGTATGAATCTCTTTCAAATTATGAAAAAATGATGCCCAAATAAAACATATAAATAAATAAGAAAGATAAAAAGAAAAATTCAATTTGACGAGGAGGCCAATGATGAACTAAACTTTTCAGCTAGTGATGAGATGAAAATCCACACATTCTATATTACAATTGACACTCTGATAAGACACCCTAACAGACGACTGGAATCTTATCGACTTATTTATCAACGTTTCCGTGTTATTAACATATTTGCGAAAATTAAGCAATGGAAGAAATTATTAAAGAAGCTGAAAATCTGATACAAAATAAAAACGACCAAGATACATCATTCATACATGAATGCATTCACTTAAAGGGTCATTTGGATATCACAATAAAATCACAATTTGGATATCACAATTGACATAAGAAGAGTTCGTGAAGTCAATGTGGATATGAGCTATTACCTCCGGCTTCGTTGAACCTCCATCGATTTGCATGAAAATTGGTGAGTGGTTAGAGGATATCTCAAGGAACAAAGGTGACGTGGTGTCAACTTTCGCTTTTACCCTGGGGGTGGATGCCACCCCTTCTCTTGTGTGAAAATTATTTTATTAAAAATATCCCCAAAATTAGATAGAGGGACAAATTCTAAGCAAAATTTGTTACATAAAGTTATTAAAAGAAATCAAAACTTTTTGTGTTATTAAAGATCAAAAATTTTAATTTTTCGTGAGAAAAATGCATGTTTTTAACCGATTTTTTCTAAATAACTCAAAAACTATAAGATTTTACTTACCAAAAAGTTATTATTACCAAAATTAAAGCTAATAAAAAACTAAATAAACTCCTTACTGGAAAAACCTTTTAATGTTAACTAAAAATGAGTTATAATAGGTAATTGAATGTATATTTTCGGCGAATACCCAAATCTAAATACCTATTCAAGCTTAAATAACGGGAAAATGATGCATTTTATAACATAACCTTATTAAACATTTGTCAAAGTACTTAGAAATATCTATAAAATGAGCCCCCAAACAAGTTGATAGCATTAAAATTTATGCACCAAATATTTTTTAAAATCTATCTTTTAAATATTTTTCCAAAAAATTATGGTTTTTTTTAAATAACTCCGTTAATTTTTATCAGGTTTGCCTAAAAACCATTTGAAAGTTAATTTTAATGGCTATTAAACCACGTTGAATTTAATCTTTTGAACCCCTTACTTTTTTAAAAATAAAAGGTTGAATGGCCCCGGTTACATGGTTAAATACAGAAATAGTAAAAAGGTAAAATATTTGATACAGAAACAACTAAAATTTTATTATACATATATCACTTTTTACGTATATTGAGAATTTTTGGGGTTATTATCAAAATAAAATGAAAATAACGATAATTTTAAAAATTCTGATTTTTTTAAATCATATCCTTTTTTCAAAAATATGAATTCTAAACCGGTCAAAATTATTGAAATCATTATATTTTACAGGTATATTTTATAAAATGCATCGTTTTCCCGTTATTTAAGCTTGGATACTTATAGTCTAAGAGCTAGTGAACCTACCGACTAACGGTCGTCCTGTAAGGCTAGAAATTTTTCTAGTGATAATTCATAGCACACCAAAGCTAAAAACCATGACCTGGCAGGCATCAGCGGTGCACGTGTATCTACAAGGTGAATCGAAAAGTGCAAATTTAGGGGGTAAAATAAACTTTCTCCTGTAAGGTTTAAATTTAAGTATGTGTTTGAGTAAGTCATTTAGAAGAAATGTGTACAATGACAGGCGATTCTGAAGAGCATAAGACCTTGCCAGGCGAGGGGAAAGATTAGAGGTTTTTCCTAAAATTATTTTTTTTGCATCGAACAAATTTTTTTAAGTTTTTTGAATCATTCCAAACAGAAAAGGTCTTTAGTGATTTTTCTCTTAAGTTAATAGTTTTTGTTATATAAGCGATTGAAAATTTTGAAAATTGCGAAATCGGCCATTTTTAACCCTAAATCGGACATTTATCTAAAAATTTCAAAGTTGCCGAGGTAGGTAGATATTCTTTAAACATTGATTGATGAAATCCCAAAGAGTTTTTTGCAATACGATATCGGAAACCGCTTTGTTTTTTAATTGCTAATCAAGCGGGCGCGACACTGTAGTATGTCAGGACGTTTGAGTTGGCATAAATTCATTATCTCTAGAATGGGCAAATTTTAAGAGAAATCCTCAGACAGGTCGATTTTTATTTTTAAATTAGGACTTTTTGGCATATATATAATACTAGTGACGTGATCCATCTGAGCGTGATGACGTAATCGATGATTTTTTTAAATGAGAGTAGGGGTTGTGTGATAGCTCATTTGAAAGGTTATTTAATTCTCTATTCAGTAATATAAACATTAACATAATTATTTATACAGGGTGTACAAAAAAATTTTTTCTTCTATTTGTCAAATTTAATCAAAGTTAATTTAATAAAAAAAATGTTTTTGTACAGCCTGTATAAATAATTATGTTAATGTTTATATTAGTGAATAAAGAATTAAATAACCTTTCAAATGAGCTATCACACAACTCCTACTCTCATTTAAAAAAATCATCGATTACGTCATCACGCTCAGATGGATGACGTCACTAGTATTATATATATGCCAAAAAGTCCTAATTTAAAAATAAAAATCGACCTGTCTGAGGATTTCTCTTAAAATTTGCCCATTCTAGAGATAATGAATTTATGCCAACTCAAACGTCCTGACACCATTTTTATTATTTTTAATTTTGGTAATAATAACTTTTTTGTAAAAGCTTATAGTTTTTGAGTTATACGTGAAAAACAGCTTTAAAACATGAATTTTTTATGAAAAAAATAAAATCTTTGATCTTTACTAACTCAAAAAGTATTGATTTATATTAATAACTTTATATAACAAATTTTGCTTAGAATTGTTCTCTCTATCGATTTATGGTATTATTTAAATAATAATAATGCATCCACCACCACGGTAAAAGCGCAAGTTGGCATCATGTTATCTTTGTTCCTTGAGCTATCGTCGTAACTACTCACCATTTTTTATGAAAATCGATGGAGGTTCAACGAAATCGGAGGTGAAAACCTTCAGTGACTGCACCAAGTGGATTGAAAGATATTTTCCGTAATTTTGACATTGCTTTGCACATTTATTTGTGCATCCCAGTTGCCAACGTGTCCGCTGAAAGGTCATTTTCGAAAATGTCAAGAATTAAAAATAATTTCTCATCAAGTATGACGCAAGAACGTGTTAAAAATTTGTCGATTTTGTTAAGAAAAAAAATTTTTTTTAAGAAGAATTCTCTGATGTGATCGAACTGGAGTGACGAATTTTTCTGTTATAGGTATATAAACATCGTAGTTTAAATCCATTTTTAGCGTATTCTTATTTAAATAAAAATTTCTGCAATGTTTTTTCGCAAAAATGGTAGATACATGTTTGAAGGGCGGCTACTAGAGAATTGCCTAGGGCGTGAATTGACCTAAACGCGGCCCTGGCTACAACCCTTTGTAAGTCCTGGCCTGCTTAACAATGTTTTTCCATTCTGCCCTGTCGGATACTTTCCTTCGCCAGTGCCTGATGTTCATGGTTTTAAGATCCCCCTCTACGTCGTCTATCCGACTTTCACGGGGCCTTCCTCTTGTTATATTTCCTTGGGGCTTCCATCTCTGGATTACTTTTACAGCTCGACTATCTGGCATTCTTTCTAGGTAACCGAGCCAGTTTAGTCTTTGTGACTTTACAAATCTAACAATATCTGCGCTTTGCATTAGTTCATCCAGCTCATGGTTCATTTTAATTCTCCACGAACTATCTCTGCATTGGGTTGGTCTGGTCCAAATATCTTCCTTAATATTTTGCGCTCAAATATTCTCAGTTGATTTTCATCATTCATTGACTTACAACGCCTACTACAAAAATTCAAAATAACCGCCGAAAAGTATAACCTGACACTATCCAAGGAGAAAACCCAATCGAAGGTAATATCCAGGAACCCAATTACATGTAAATTAGTAGTGGACGACCATGTAATCGAACAGGTAATGGATTTAATGCCCGGTTGCACCAACATATCTTAAGCTTAAGTCGAGAATATCATAAGAATTAATATAATATAATAATAATAATATATTACAATAAGAATACCATAATATAATATTATATATGTATAATTGATAATAAGGTAAGAATCTAAAATTATGGTTCAAAGTAAGTGACACTCAAGGAGGTCCTATCTATAAATATAGCTTAGCTAAGCTGGAGCTTAAGATCTCTTGGTGCAACCAGGCATTAGATACTTAGGTGTGGAAATATCTAGCGACAGGCATCTGTGGCAGGAATCAAAAGAACAGGCAACTAAAGCAGCGAGAATATCTGGTTTCCTGAGGGATATAATCTGGCGGAATAAATATATGAGCACCGAAAGCAAAGTCCGCATTTATAAGACATGTGTTAGACCCGTACTGACATACGCAGATGAGACAAGGGCCGAGACAACAAAGACCAAACAAATAATGAGAACAACAGAGATGAAAACCCTAAGATCCATAAGAGGTATCACAATCAGAGATAGAATACGAAACGAAGACACATTAAAAGAGCTAGGCGTTCAAGACGTAGTGAGATGGACAAGAGCGCGACGACGCATGTGGAGAGACCACGTAGATAGGATGGATCCTGAACGTATGGCGCATTGGGCGAAAACACAGAAGCCCAACACCAAGCGACCCATAGGAAGGCCCAAAAAACGATGGTACGAGAGTTGGAGCTCCGGATCGCAGCAAAGACTGTAACAGAAGAAACAGGACATAGTTATATTACAAGAAGAAGAAGAAGAAGAAGATTTTCATCATTGGTTGAGAGGGTCGAGGGTCCACGTTTCACATCCATATGTGACGACTGGCCTAATTACTGTTTTGTAGATTTTAGACTCACGGTTCAGTAATTTACTCTTCATTAAGTCTTTGTATGCATAAAAGCACTTATTACCGCTTAGAATCCGTGCTTGTATTTCTTGACTGATGTTGTTGTCATTTATTATTGAGCCTAGGTAGGGAAAAGTGGAGAGGCACATTCGTAGGTATGGTTGTCTACCTTCAGATTCTCATGTTGATTCGACTTTGTGCACTCCATATATTTTGCTTTGCTTTCATTTATATATAGACCAAACGTAGCAGCTTCCTGTTTCAGCTCTATAGCTTTTTCGCTTAAGAGGAAACAGTAGCGATCAACAGGTAGCGAAAACGCGTTCCAAGATTGCGGCTGTAATTTTGAATATTTTTTCGAGATATTTGACACACGTATTCGTAATATAATAAAGAATGGCGGTACAGAGCTCAATTTGAAAAATATATTAACATGTGGAAATTACTCTGTAATTAAATACAATATTAAAAAACGAGCCTGTACCGCCATTAAGAATTTTAACTATTTATAATGGGAAATAAGCCACAATATTATTAAAAAATGATTTTTATTAACGTTTCGACGCCCAAATCGGGTGCCGTTGTCAAAATACAAAATACTACTAACATAAATAAAAATGTTGTTGCTTAGTAAAAAAATTCTTCTAATAATTTATTTAATTTGACTCATTTATATCGGCAATTCAGATACATATGATACATTTTAAAGTAGAAGACTTTAAAATGATATTGCCAATATTTATGAGTTGCGTTCCTGGGACGACTTTACTGAAAGATAGTTCATTCGATTACATGAAATCAACCCCAACTCAAGAATATCCGTCACAAAAAAATCATAGCATGTGATCTGTCTTTAAAAAAAGACAACCACATGCAACGGTGACATTAAAATTCTCGCGTTAGAGATCTCATAGTATACTATAATTTTGTTTAAATTATAAATAATATCAATAATACATGGATATATAAGTAATACTAAAATATAAAATATGTACTAACTCGACTATTGACTTACTAATTTTGGTATTTTCTTTCTATTGACTTCCTCTTTCAGAATGGGTATCCACATCCTACTGCATTCCACCGAGGAATTTGCGACACAATTGGTTTCGTTTAGCATAATTAGAGCCGCTTCTTTGATTTTTCTCTTTTTACTATCTGTTTCTTTCAGGACTATACTTGAATCTCTCCACTGAACTCTATGTTCATTATCCCATGCGTGTTGACATATTTGAGATCTATCAAACTCTCTATTTTTAATATAAGATTGATGTTCACTTATTCTAACGTTTAATGGTCTTGATGTTTCACCTATATAAAAAGTCGTAAAAGTCGTCCCAGGAACGCAACTCATAAATATTGGCAATATCATTTTAAAGTCTTCTACTTTAAAATGTATCATATGTATCTGAATTGCCGATATAAATGAGTCAAATTAAATAAATTATTAGAACAATTTTTTACTAAGCAACAACATTTTTGTTTATGTTAGTCGTATTTTGTATTTTGACAACGGCACCCGATTTGGGCGTCGAAACGTTAATAAAAATCATTTTTTAATAATATTATTGTGGGTTATTTCCCATTATAAATAGTTAAAATTGTAAAAATGCCACAAGAAAATAGCTTCAGAACGCCATTAAGAAGAACAAAAAAATACACTTTCTTCAAATAAACTTTTTTATCCGATGCCTAGATTTTGTGTCATTTGGGAACTATTAAAATTTTTTATTTCATTAGTAGTTCCCAAATGACACAAAATCTAGGCTAAAAATCTAGGATAAAAAAATAAATAAAAACAAATCTAGGATAAAAAAGTTTATTTGAAGAAAGTGTATTTTTTTGTTCTCCTTAATGGCGGTAAAGCCCCTTTTTTTTAATATTGTATTTAATTACATAGTAATTTCCACATATTAATATATTTTTCAAATTGGGCTCTGTACGGTCATTCTTTATTATGGTAGGGGATGCTCAAGCGGGGATTTTTGCAGTTACTCGAGCGCGTCAGATTATCATATGGGAAGAAAGTGAGCGTTCAAGTATTACGTAACGCAGGTTGGGGGGGTGGGGGGTCAAAAATCTTCAAAAATTGATATTTCGCATATTGAATCCCGTGATATTTCGCAAAAAAAAAACATTAGATTGAAAAACTGTAAAATACACTTAATCAATATTTTTAAAAAATCTATCGAATGGTACCAAACACGATTCCCCACGGAGGTAGGGTGGGGGGTTACTTTAAAATCTTAAATAGGAGCCCCAAATTTTTATTCCAGATTTATATTCTTTACATAAAAATAAGCAACTTTTATTCTAAACATTTTTTAGAATTATGGATAGATGGCGCTATAATCGGAAAAACGATTGTTGGAAATGGAAAATTCAATTAAAAAATGGCGAGCGCCCACTAAAATGAAAAACTTTACTTAACTTTATTTGGTTTTAGGACGTACCCTTCACAGCCCAATAGGTCCCCAAAGCGCTCGAGTGACTGTACATTTAGCATACTTTGCTCCCCTACTATATTACGAATATGTGTGCCAAATATCTCGAAAAAATATTCAAAATTACAGCCGCAATCTTGGAACGCGTTTTGGCTACCTGTTGATCGCTACTGTATCACTAAGACATATTCTTTAACTTTATTTTTTTTTTATTAAATATGGTCTGTTTTTAAACCATGAGTAGAAAATTTTAAAATTTACCGCACCGTAATGGTTGTTTGTAATTGGTCCGAACTTATGTAAGTTTACTCCACTGTTATAAAATTTTGACACTAATGACATTTATGAAATTTTGACACGATTTTCATTTCATAGGTTAAGTTATATCAGGATTATTTTGAGTTTTCTGCGTTATTCCTTTAATTTTTAGATTTTTCGGCTGCTTTTATATAAAAAAGCAGATGTTTTCAAAACTCTTTAGCGACATATTAGTATTCTCCTTTTCATGAACATTTTTCAGTGCGTCACAAATTATAGAAAAAAAGGTAAGTCCGTGATAATACACATTTATGACATTTATTCTAACGTGACATTTTAGTTAAATCTGACAGTTGTCAAATTTTATTTTCAATTTGGAATAAAACCAAATCAATTGTGTCTATTGCATTTATAAAATGGTATTTTCTTTCATTTGTATAGTCTTATAAATTGTACAGATTATATTGATAATATTATTATTTTATTTAATAAATAATTCTTTTTTGATTATGGCGCCATCTATCGACAACTAGAATAATCACCGAACTAGAATAATTACCGAAGTATTCCCAGACGTGCCTTTTTTTCTGTCACATACAATTTAATGCGTTAGAGAGAAATCGAAAAACTGTGACGCACTGAAAGATGATCATGAGAAAAAGAATATAATATAATATACACGCCCAAACTGATATAGAATCACCATGTATTTCAAAGCAATATTTATTTCTTTTGAAACAAATTGTTGTTGTTGCGAAGAATAAGGGTTTTTATTGAAAATAAACAAATCGATAAGACAATCAGATAGTACAGCTCGGTAACGGTATAGGTTATATGCGTGAGTTGCAAACTGAACGAAAATAAATAAACTAACTTTTGGGTCCAAAAACGAAAATATGCCTCATGTGGGGTTATATAAGGAAAAATATAAGCTCAAAAATAAAGCAAGGGAAAGTCGCCAAAAAGTAATAACGGCTCGCCACGATCGTTTAATTGTCCAATCAGCTGGAAGACACCTACCCATTTCTCACCTTCAGCTCCAAAGGCAGCTTTTGGAAGCTACAGGTGTAACAGTTTCAGCTGAAACGATAAGAAGAAGAGTTCGTACCAAGAAGTATACAGCAGGAGACAGTTATGGGTTCTCGAGTTATCCAGGCAGCACGAGATTGATCGCCTAAATTGGTGTCTTCATCACCAAAACTGGAACATTGGGAATTGACAAAATGTGCTATTTTCAGAAAAAGTCAGGATTTGTGTAAAATCAGATGACTCACGAAATTGTGTACTTAGAGGTCGAGGAAGACAAGCAAGAACGAAAACTGTCAGATGTTATGGAGAGGAATTGTAATCCGTAAAAAAACTCCTATAATTTTCATCCAATAAACTTTAATTGCTCACAGGTATGTTGATAACCTGTAATCAGGGCCCCCGCTACCATATGTGCAAAGTGTGCAATGCACACGGGAGCCATCCTTTAGGGGCGCGAAAACCCGGGATCAAAAATTGCAAAAAAAACAAAAATTAATTTTAAAATAATAGTTGAGAGATATAAATAGGCTAAGTATGAACAGGAGAAAATGAGTAGAAAAACAGAATACTTCGGCGATATAATTAGAGAACCTAAATACCATCTACTTCTCCTTATAATACAAGGAAAAGTGTAGGGAAAGAGTTGGATTGGTCGAAAGAAATTTTCATGGACACGACACATAAAGAAGAAGAAGGTATAAATACACACGAAATTTTATTAGAATATCATCCAGTTACTGCCGATTCTTATGTGCGAGAACATGTCAGGAGTCAGGCATTTTAATTTATTTTGTTATGATATTATGCTGTTTGTTTCATTTTGATATTTTAGTCTTCAAATAATAGTCCATGTACTCACGGTTTTTGTTGTGAATTTTAAAGAATTGCTTGTATTGACATGAAATTTAGCATACACATAGCTACCATGTCAAAAAAAGTGATATTGTGCTGATGTGCCAGGGCTTTTGCCCTGAGAGTGAGTTTAACCCCTTCTTGGGGGTGAAAAAACATACATTCAAAATAATTCCAGAATTGTATGAACTAACTAATTCTAAGCAACTTTGGTTCGATCGATTTTTTCACAAATTCAATACTTTTCGAGTTATTTTCGAGTAAATATGTTTATTTTTCAACAAAAGAACCACGTTTTTAGACGGTTTTTCGCAAATAACTCAAAATGTAAGTATTTTATCGAACAAAATATTCTCTTAGCAAACATATAGCTTACAAAAAAGTGAAAAAAATGTTTTATATATGAAGTCTGTAAACCCAGTAGAAGCAGAGTTGTAGCTAATGAAAAGTAGGTTCTTATTCGTCAAATTTCAAATCAAATTTTTCTACGTGAAATAACCAAAAAAAGGGAGCATTTTTCGGGGAAAACTCATTTCAACTTTTTTAAGGTGTTTAAAAAAGCTATATTTTTATTTTTTAAAAAAGTTTCTAGCATCAAAAGTAAGTAAGTTCAACGCTCAAAATAGAGTTGGTCCCTTTTTAGATAAAAAAATCGTAAAAATCACCCCTAATGAAGTGGAAACATCCCAAATGAAATAAATCGTTATCGCTTTAAAATTTACTTTATATTATATGTATTATTTATATGATCTTTAAGTTTCATCGGTTCAAAGAGGTCATTTTTGAAAAAAATTTGGTTTTAAGAATTACTTTTTAATTTTGAAAAAAATTTCATTTAAAAGAAACTTAAAAATTATTATTCAATAATCTCAAAAAGTAAAAAATGTAGGTTTGACTTTTCTGAATAAGTGGAATTTTTTGTTTTCCTATAAGACAAAAATTGGATAAGCTATGTTTGTTCGAAATTTGCATACACTTTTGATTAGTGACTCGTTCAAGCCCTTTTAACTACAGCCTTTTCAAAAATACACATTTTCAACCCATAAAACTTCAATCATATAAACAATACATAAGTAAAATATATTGTAGTTTGGGATGCTAATTAGGGGGGATTTTCACGATTTTTTTACCAAAAAGGGACCAACAGTATTTTGAGAGTAACGTACTTATTTTTAATGACATAAACATAAAAAAAAAACAAAAATAAAGCTTCTTCATGGATACTTTTCATTAAATTCAACTCTGCTTTCTACTGGACATAGAGACTTCATATTGTACATTTCTTTCACTTTTTTATGAGCTATATTTTTGCTAAGAATATGTTTTTCGATAAAGTTCTTACTTTTTAAACTATTTGTGAAAAACCGTCTAAGCTGTTTTATTCTTGGTGAAAAATGAACATATTTATTCGCAAATAACTCGAAAAGTATTGACTTAGTGAAAAAACTCTGTAGAACAAAAGTCGTTTAAAATTAGTCATTTTATCCATTTCCGGACTTTTTTGGACGTATGTTTTTTCACCCCTCCGCGAGAACGGGTGAAACTCATATTCAAAGCAAAAACACAATCAGAACAATATCACTTTTTTCTTTGACATGTTAGCTATGATGTGTATGTCAAATTTCATGTCGATCCAAGCGCTTCTTTAAAATTCGTAGATGTTGTAATATTTTACCGTGAGTGAATGGACTATAAAATAAATATGACATCTAAAGTTTATAATAAACTGCAAAAGTTCATCCAAAATTCCTTAAGAGGCGCCAAAATCCTTTTTTTTTGCACACAGGCGCCAGTAACCCTTACGGGGGCCCTGCCTGTAATTAGACTCTGGAGAGGTTCAACAGGAGAAAATTTAAGTTTCATGCATGATAATGGACCTCCACATACCATTAGAGTGACCAGAGGTATCATTAAAGCAGAAGGTATCCCTTGTTTGGAGTGGCCTGCTTGCTCACTCGAGCTTAACCCTATAGAGTATTTGTGGAATATGCTTAAAAGAAAAATTAGAACTCGCCCAGATAATCCACAAAACACCGCACGGCTAGTACAAGCTGCTCTTAAAGAATGATGCAACCTACCACAAAAAAATGTTGATACAGTCGAACCCGCTTATTGGAATAGCCTTTGTGCAAGACAAAAATATTCTTATAACCGGGATATTCTAATAACCGATCATTGGTGGCTAGTCGAAATAAGTGTTACCGAATATACGTAATAATATTATTTACATACTATGCCAATGTGTAGTTTTACATACTATGCCAATATGTAGTTTTATTACTATTTTATTACTATGCCAATATGTATATCATATATGTACCTACATAATCAGTGTATGTAAATGGTTTTAGGTCTTTTTACGTCAATAATATAGTAGTGTAACTAGTACTTATCTATGTATGTGTTAAATACCAAATTACGTTACATGTATGTGAATGAATACATTATATAATTAATACGAAATGTATGCAATATGTAGATATGTAAATATTTTCTTATTAAAATGCATATATAACAAAATTACTTTTTTTTTCTTGAGAAATTATTGGTAATTATAGCTTTTTCGTTGTTAATCCGTGTGTTGTCCCCTTAATCATCCTTAATCCATTGGTTGAATAGAAGTTTTATTGGCGTCAAGAAATGGATTGTTACATTCTTGTTCTTTTCTCTTCTTTTCGAATTTAACAAAGCCATAATTCCATCTTGCAAACAAGTAGGTACTCTCTGAGTGAATTCTAAATAAACTGCTTCTAACAATTTTATAACAGGCAACAGTGCATTTTAGTCCAGGGTAATAAGGTTTTTTCCGTGACACTTGAGCAGCCAGGGTACTGAAGCGTTTTTTCGACAGGTAATACCTATAAGAGCAAATTGTAACTATTTCCTGCGTAGGATCTGGCGGCCATTTTTATTTATAAACAATTAAGTGTCAAAAATGGCATTTTTCCCTTTTTTTTCAAATCAATGGAAAACAGTTAAACTTGTGGTTTTTTTAGTATAAATATCTTCGAGATTATGGAAAAAGCTTTAAAATGACGTATTACAAAGTTTGATATACTCATTTATTGTTAATTAATTGAGAAAGAAGGTCGGAATTGCAAAAAAAATTAATTTCGCAATATCTATTATAAGAATTAGTGTACAGCTTTGAAATTTTTATCATATAAGGGTTCTTTAGTGCTTAATATGTGATAAAAATTTCAAAGCGATTCATTCAATTGTTTAAATTTTATTCAAATTGTTTATCCCAGAGAGCATTTTTTTGCAATAACATAAGTCAGAAAAAAATGACGTTAGAACCATTCCACAGGTGTCAAATGAAAGAGCATGAGCTATATTTTCAACTTGGTTTAAAAAAAGCGAATAAAAAATGCATTTATTAGTAATGAATAATTATGCAAAAGTATCGTAAATCTTTCCTTATAAACTTTTTATTTTGTTATATAAGAAATTATATATATTTATTACAATTTTTAATCAATTATGATATAAATAACATTACTTGGTAGTTGTGCACTTAAAACAGGGTAAAAAAAGTTAATTTTTTTGGAAAAAGTTATTCAAAAAATTTATAAGGGAAGATTTACATACTTTTGCAGAATTATTTATTACTAATAAATGCATTTTTTATTCGCTTTCTCTAAACCAAGTTGAAAATATAGCTCATGCTCTTCCATTTGACACTTGTGGAATGGTTCTAACGTCATTTTTTTCTGGCTTATGTTATTGCAAAAAAAATGCTCTCTGAAATAAACAATTCGAATAAAATTTAAACAATTGAATGAATCGCTTTGAAATTTTTATCACATATTAAGCACCAAAGAACCCTCATTTGACAAAAATTACAAAACTGTACACTAATTTTTACAGCAGTTATTGCGAAAATAATTTTTTTTGCAATTCCGACCTTTTTTCTCAATTATATTAACAATAAATGAGTATATCAAACTTTGTAATACGTCATTTTAAAGCTTTTTCCATAATCTCAAAGATATTTGTACTAAAGAAATCATAAGTTTCATTGTTTTCCATTGATTTGAAAAAAAAGGGAAAAATGCCATTTTTTGACAGTTAATTGTTTATAAATAAAAATGGCCGCCAGATCCTACGCAGGAAATAGTTATAATTTGTTCCTATAGGTATTACCTGTCGAAAAAACGCTTCAGTACCCTGGCTGCTGAAGTGTCACGAACAGGGTATATTTTTGTCTTATTACCCTGGCCTATTTGTGTAGACAAATAAAAATTATTTTATGACCCATGCATTTGTCGGCCATGCTAAAGATCGAATTGGTATTCGTAACAAAGTAATAAATTGTAAAAAAAATATTCTTTGACCTGCAAAATATGCTAATAAGCGGTATTATCTAGTTAGATCCTATTACAATAAACAGATAAATTTATTAAGGAGTAAATGGAAATGTTTCGGGAACTTGAATTTATATTCCATAAACCGGGATATTCCTATAACAGGGATTCTAATAAGCGGGTTCGACTGTAATTGGATTAGGAGCGTGCCCACGAAAACAAGCTTACATAAGGACTAGAGGTGATAACACTGACTGCCACAAAATACAAAAAAAAATAAAAAAATTTAAACATTATTCATTTTACAAGTATTTTCAATTTGTTTGTTAAATACTTTATTTATTGATTTATTTAATTGTTATGTATTTGTTATTAAATTGCTTTAAAATAAATGTTGTTTGACTTCGTGTGTTTGTTTTTTAAATTCGCGGGAAATAATAAGAAATATCAGATGATTCCATATAAGTTTGGGTGTGTGTATTTAAGGATTACTGCCGAAGGCCGATATGATCAACCCAAAAAGAAGATGTATTCAGTGATTTTTCTAGTGACTTTCTTGGGTGTGAATTTGTCTTTTTAGTTTACTTCTCTTGGTTTGAAAACAAAACATAGCCAACTTTTAATTTAGACCGTGAATTTTTACATCAAAAAACTTTTTACTTTTTTCCTTTTTCTCGTATATGGGTAAAATGCGGATTGATCATATACATGAGTAGAAACTAGAAATTTCTTATTCTTCTTATTGTGTGGACAGGTCTCTGTCTGTTTTTCAACGTGCTTGCAGTAAGTTGTCGTTCCATTGATCGTGGTCTTCCCACTGATCTTCTTCCTATTGAGGAACGGTTTCTTACCCTCTTTTTTACTCCATTTGTTGTCACACGGCTTATGTGGTCGTTCTATTCTACTCTTCTATTTCTTACTCAGTTCCTAATATTTCCACCTTGCATTTCCGTCGTATATGTGTACAAACTCTCTCTCTCTCTCTCTCTCTCTCTCTCTCTCTCTCTCTCTCTCTCTCTCTCTCTCTCTCTCTCTCTCTCTCTCTCTCTCTCTCTCTCTCTCTCTCTCTCTCTCTCTCTCTCTCTCTCTCTCTCTTTCTCTCTTATTTTGGTTGTTAGTTTTCATGTTGTGTTTAATAAATTAATTCCATTGTAATTATCCGAGTCCGATTTGTCTCAGTTTTTGAAGAGAGGTATTATGATGCTTGCTGCTTTTCTTGTGGTATTCTGTTTGGTTCTTTCACTTTTTGGATTAGTTTTAATAGTTGTTGGTCAGATCTCG